>NC_079213.1:83000807-83193307 GCF_029633865.1 Lampris incognitus
TATCCCCACTTTTTCTCTAAACAAACCTTACAGTATGAAGGGAAAAGATTGTCGCTAAAAGCCACGACACCATACTATCAATGTCTGCGTGGTCTGGTTCCTAAAGCAAGGATAACAAATACTGCTGATTAGATTTATAGCTGCTGATACTTTAAATGCACAGTCCTATGACTTGGCAGAGCCCTCAGAGCCTGTCAGGCGCCATGTCCAAACACATGCACAACTTCATTAAACAAATCCAAGAGACTGCACTGCTCTGAAGTCATAAGATCCTCATAGATGCTAGACTGCATGTTTTCCTCAAGCCAATGTGCAGCAGGAGCCGAGTACAACCCTAATACACAGTTCCTGGCTTTGAACAACAGCGACAACTTTCAAAACACTCTCGATGGTGGGGATATCCAGTAAACAAGGACGGACATTATCCCTACAACTGCTCTTCTATGTTTCACCTGCTTCTCAAAACATCTGCAAAGTGGTTTTTCCACCCCTTCAAATCCAATTTGCAAATCGTTGTTGCATCTACAAATCCAACATCAAAAAGCATTTTGAGGACATCAAGCAACCAGTGTTTGACACTTAAAGCACTTTGGCGAAATCAAACAATCCATAATACACTCTGAACCAGGAAACAGAGAAGTGAGGCAGTTATCGTCAGACCCACACTAATGCATCTAGGTAAATCTCCTGTAAAAGCTAACATTTGTGAGTTATTCATATGAATTACACTTTTTGAAATTGTGGCCAAATACTTACATTTAGTCATACGTAATTTTCCTCAGTAGCCCAACTTTGGCATCTCAAAACCAGGCAGTAGAACATGACCCACAAGTTTTTACCGACAAACAATTACCTTTAACCAAGCCAGCCGAGCTGGTATTCTAGTGTTAGCACATTACTTCTGATTGCTAGAGCTGACATCACATTCCCAGAGTGCCAATGAATTGCTGCAGAAAACAGGCTACAGTAGGCGGTCTTTAAGAAACTCTTGGCTCCAGGCTATGATTCAGCAATAGACTTTTTTTTTTTTCATGTGAATGAGTATAAACCGGGGGCTGTTTCACTTGTGGCAACATGCCTGGCTGGCCTTGGCGTTGACGTTGCCCTGACTGAAGAGCTTCTTGACCACAGCCATGTCCTCCTCCTCCTTCACAGCAGAGAGTGAAGCTAGCATGATGGCCGTGTAGCCAGCCTTGTTCTGCTTATCTACACAGCACACACCTGCAGGGAACACATGATCATATAAACACATGAGGTCACACATGAACACCAACACGTGTGTGTGTGTATGCATGCACTACACCTTATCATACACACACAAACACACACACACACACACATAGCCAAATGGGTTTTCATGGTGAGGTAATATTTATTTTAGATTACAACTTGATGGAATCAAATTTGTTTGGCCACAAGCCAGCATAATAAACACAGTGAGATGTCTCTGAACAGCTTTTAAGTACTTTGCAGGGACCCGCTGAAATAAATGTTCTAGTGTAACTATTTTACCGGTTACTGACTAAGGGCGCTATAATATATTTTACCGTACAGCCATCTCAAGGAAGTAGCAGAAATGCCTTTATTTTTTCAAAATGCATGAGCTCTGATGAGAGCAAAACTAAAAAAAAAAAAAAAAAAACTAAACTGGCAAAGCAAAACCAAAAATATATTTTAAAAGAATCAACAAAATATTTAGCTTGTGAGCCCCATAATACAGTAAATTACCAACAATTCCATTAGCTGAAATGGTTAGATACTTGAGCTTTAAGCCCATTCCCCACTATGCATTTGGCATAGTGGGGAATGGGCTTAAAGAGCCAAAGGCCCCACAAACTGAAACTGCTTTGAGCCAAAGTGAAAAGCAACAGCTTTTCAGTTTGGCTCCTGTGCATGAGGCTGGCAAACTGAAGTATAGTCTTACATTATACAGCAGCTATTCCATCATATCACAATAATAGATTAATTAATTTCATTATGAAATTCCACTGGAGAGGAAGGTAGTAAAGATGTTGGCATAGGATCCAGTAAAATTATTTAGTTTCTTACTTGTTTGACATAGAAAATCAAAATTGCTAAATGTGGGGTATCCAGGTGGCATGGCAGTCTATTCTTTTTTCTACCAACACGGGGATCGGTGGTTCGAATCCCCGTTTTACCTCTGGCTTGGTCAGGCGTCCCTACAGACACAATTGGCTGTTTCTGCGGGTGGGAAGCCAGATGTGGATATGTGTCCTGGTCACTACACTAGCGCTCCCTCTGGTTGGTCGTGGCGCCTGTTCAGGGGGGAGGGGGAACTGGAGGAAATAGCCTACGTCCCCTTGCTGAAACTCCTCACTGTCAGGTGAAAAGAAGCGGCTGGTGACTCCACATGTATCAGAGGAGGCATATGGTAGTCTACAGCCCTCCCCGGATTGGCAGAGGGGGTGGAGCAGTGACCGGGACTGGTCGAAAAATAGGGTAATGGAATGGATACATTTGGGGAGAAAAAGGGGGGGAAATTGCTAAATGTAATCATAACATCACACCAAATGAAAATTAATCCCAAAGTGTCATTCTCATTTCAGTCAGTGTCGCTAAACTCCATGGGAACATTGTGTTGCACTGGGCTTAACCAGGACACGTGGCCTTTCCCCAACACCACCCATCAGGTTTAGACACACACATAAGCATATGTTCGAATGCACACCCCCACGCACACACTTGCCCCTTTACACCAAGACTCCTCATTGCTGACCTGTGTCCAGTAGCAGCCCCACTACTCGGAAGTTGGAGTGGGAGACGCTGTAGTGCAGAGCCGTGTTCCCGTTGCCGTCGGTCATGTTGACTATGTGCTCCAGCAGCCCTGCCGAGATCTCTGAGAAAGCCATCAAATAGTCAGAGACCCGCGATGGCTGGGCCATCTTTCCGCTGGAGATCCGGAACCACTCCAGCTGAACAGAATGGGTGCTGGAGAGCTGAGGGTCAGGTGTGGGTGGGGGGTATGGGGTATCATGAATGAAGAACTGACAGAACACAGCTGTGCCCAAGTCACATCAAAACAATTAAAGTCTTAACTCAATTAAGTCCAGGATAGGAAAATAACTTTTTATTCTGGCTCGTTAAGCTGGCAAATCTGCCAATTTCAGAAAAATTTATTTTAGTATCTTCTTAGCAGTAATTTCCAATCCTGATTGCCTCATTATTTAGTAAAGTTAAAACAGCACCTAAATTCATTTCTATGGAGCACACTGCCAGACTGTCATAGTGATTTTCACTAGTGGCTCATCCTGCCAAAAGACTCAATAACAGGCTTTGCAATGATCCTCTGCAGTTAAGATACCACTATGACTCAGCCCAAGCTGCTGCCACGTTTACACAGAATTTGTTGCTGAACTGTGATTGTCTGTATTGTGTTAGTCACATTCCCTGGCAAAAAGAAAATCAGCAAATAGGATCAATTCATCCATCCATTATCCAAGCTGCTTATCCTAATTAGGGTCGCAAGATGCTGGAGCCTATCCAAGCAGTCACTGGGCGGCAGGCGGGAGACACCCTGGACAGGCCGCCAGGCCATCACAGGGCCAACAAACACACACACACACACACACACACACACACACACACACACACACACACACACACACACACACACACACACCTAGGAAAAATTCAGTATGGCCAATTCACCTGACGTACATGTCTTTGGACTGTGGGAGGAAACCAATGCAGACACGGGGGGAACATGTAGACTCCACACAGAGGACGACCCGGGATGACCCCAATGTTGGACTACCCCAGAGTTCAAACCCAGAACCTTCTTGTTGTGAGGTGACCGCGCCAACCACTGCGCCATCGTGCCGCCCAGGATCAATTCAGCTTTTCATATAAAAAAAATGATTCTGTGGCTTTCATCATTTCTGGTCATCCATTAACATTAATCACCATGCTGACATGGTTCCAGAGTTGAGGCTAAATGTCTAAAACCCCAAAGAGAATGAGAGGGATGTAGGAAGTATACAGGGACCCACCACTTCCTTACTCTTCAGAGTCTGGATGTCGTCATTCAGGTGGTTCTTCAGAATGAGGCAGGCCTCCCGCATCTTGGCGCTCAGCTCAAACCTGAGACAAGGATTATGAAACTTAATAAAACCAAACAGCGTACTGAAAAATATTGAGAACCAAGTAATTTTTGTTTTGTTCACCATGTAGGGCAACTTGGGAATGTGTGATATTAGCAATCATGCAGCCTACAGGGTGTTTCTTGATTTTTCTTTTTGACACACTTTTTGACAAACATTCTGTTTCGGTGCTTTAAATTTGCTTGCTTGTAATGTGTTGGGGGAAGGGGATGGGGTGCAAATCCTTATCATTTGTTTAACTTGGATGAAATGAAAATTTTTCTTTGAAATTCAACTTTACTTGTGGGTAAGGAACCCTCATTCAAGTCAAGTTAAACTTTATTGTCATGTGTATTTGAATACAATGAAATTCTTGTGCTCTGGCTCTCTGCCTTAACACAAAGGATGCAAGGACACACCACCCCCCAAAACAACTACAGACCTGTATAGACTATGTACACAATGAATCTATACATTATATACACAGTATAGAAAAATACACAATAACACAACAATCTAAGGTGTATATGGGTGCGTCTGCTGTTGAGCAACCTGACTGCCTGTGGAAAGAAACTATTACTGAGACGGGTGGTGTGTGATTTGATGCTCCGGTAACATTTTTTAGATGGAAGGAGTGAGAACAGAACATAAGTGGGGTGGCTGGTGTCCTTAATGATGTTTTGGGGCTTTCCTTTTGCAGCGAGTGGTGTAAATATTATGAAGTTGTGGTAGTTCCATGCCAATGATTTTTTGCTGCTGTCTGTACAGTCATTTGTAGCAGTCTGCAGTCCAGAGCAGTCAGGTTGCCAAACCACACTGTGATACAGCCTTCTCAAGACACTCCTCATGGTACTGCCATAAAAGTTTAGCCACTCACAAGTTTTATTATGAGTACCAAAACTCTTGAGATGCCTCAGAAAATACAGTCTCTGCTGGGCCTTCAGGATGCAATCGGTGCTGAGAGACCATGTGAGGGTGTCTGTGATGTGTAAACCGAGAAATCTACAGAAATTCACAGAACTAGTCACTCTCAACAAATTCTCTAAAATAGTCTATCTTTCTTTCCCTTCTAAAAAAAACCTGAAGCCTCTTTTGATTTTGAAAAACAAATAACTGAGTGTTGATATTTTTTAATTAAAGCTAATGGGTGGCAAAATGTCTCATAGGTTAGAACAGATGGCTTAAAGCAAGAAGTTCAATGCTGGCCATTATGTATTGAATTTGCATGTGCCAGTTTCCTCCCAAAGTCCAAAGATATGCATGGTAGGTTAATTTGAGACCCGAAATTGCCTATAGGTATGGACAGCAATGAGGGTGATTATGTGTGTTGGTCCTGTGAAGGACTGGCAACCTGTCCAGGGTGTCTCTCTGCTTTCTGGCCGATGCCTACTGGGATAGAGTCCAACCCCCAAAACTCTGAATTGGATTAAGTGAGTATAGACAAGAAGTGAATATGTGGCCTTGATGCATGTGTGTACTTCTCTTTCACAGCATCAGGTGCGTCATTTTCCACTGTAAGGGTCTCCTCGTCCGTGTCGGTCTCATCGAGGTTGATGTTCCTCTCCTCATCAGATGTCTCCTCTTCCAGGGCCGCCTCATCCTCCTCACTGCTGTCTGAGCACTCCTCCTCTCCACTCTGCCCCGAGGAGCTTCCCTCTTCCTCCTCTTCATCTTCCTCCTCCTCTTCTTCTTCTTCACTAGATGTGGATTCATACCTGGAGATGACAAAAATAAATCTTATATATATATATATATATAAGTGTTGAGCATAAATGTATTAATGTGAACAGATAACTTCAGTTTCTTTACATTCTTAGACATTTACTTGGCACTGTCTCTCACAGCAATGTAAAGTCACTGAACCAGAGGGGGTCCAATATCAAATTCACTCAAGGACATTTCAAAAGGACAAAATGGCTGTTACAGGGCTTAAGCCTGCAACCTTTTGGTTACAGAACTCTCACCGCCACATTTCTCTCACTGTGTGGTAAGAATGTGTGGAGGTTTGGTGTCACTCACCCTCCATTGAGAATACCAACAAACTGCAGGCTCTTCTTGTTGCCTGTACGATTCTCACTCGAGTTACTCCCATCCTTCCTCTTCATGATGGATTTCAACGTACCTGCTGACACAGGGAATGCAGATGTTTCAAACTGCTTCTAAAGAGAAATCCTGCTTGACGTTGTACTTTGGTATAGAGATGGGCAATAACTCAATATCATCATAATTATCGTCTTTCCATGGTATCATATAAGGATGAATATTGGATATTGTCATATCGTGACGGACAATTTTTTTTGTCTAAATTTAGGATAATGAAAATGTATTACTTAAAATTTCTCACAAAACAAGGCCTTAAATATTTGAGGGGATACTATTTGAAAAGTAGTTTTGCTTTGACATTACACTTAATGTTACCAAACAATTAATGTGATGAACCTCAATTGGATACTTAAACATGGTATTTTTGCATCTGTAAGCAGATATGATATATATCAATACTGTGTAAAATCCCCTATGATGATCTTGATAATATTTTCCATGTCATTCAGCGCACTATGGAGGAATAAATGCTTTTGATTTAAGTCTTGACAAGACATGGTTCTCACCTGGCTTTGGGTTGCTGGGTACTGTCACCACTCCTTGTTCCACCTCTTTTTTCTCTGTTGCACCAACCACCTCTTCCTCTGGGGAAACCTTGTATTCAGCAATGGTTACCTGTCTCCTCTTTAACACTGTATCTATGAGAGTCTGCTGGTCCACCTTTTCCTCAAACAGATTTTCCCATTGGGTCCCTGTGCTGAATTTAGTAACAGGCACAGGCTCTGCTGCTATCACCATATCGTCAGTTTGGGTTCCCTGCTCAAACGGGTTGGCTGTTAAGTCCTGACCAACACACACACTGGCCACTTCAGGACAACAAGAAACAGCAACATTGTGTAAAGTGGAGGCTGCTGTCTCCACCTGGGTGTGCACTGTGTCCGGTTTGGCAAGAACTCCTTTGTTCAGCATGACTTTGGGCTTCCTCTCCTCCGCCTGGGCTTTGAGAGTTCCCAGGTCTTTGTCCGCCAGACTCAGCCGCCCCTGGAGAACCACAATGGTCTCCTGTTGGAATTTAATAGTGTCCTGTAAGGTGTCTATCTCCCGCTGGGCTTCACTGGTGAACCCAAGTAGTGACTCCATCACCCACACCTCAGCATCTTCTGTCTCAATCCTCGTCTGTGTGCCCTCTGTGCAAACAAGCATGGCTTCCGTCCCTGTGCCTTTCTCACAGACATGCAGCTCAGTGCCCTCGGCAGCATCTTTTACTCCCTGGCTGTAGTAGAACACAACAGAATTCATTGGCCTGTCATATCCGACAGCCACCGACTTCCTCTCAACAACGGGAAATTTCTGCGGAGCTTTCATTGAAACTTCCACAGAAGGCTCTACCGCCTTCTCACACCGCCCCTCGAATTTTTCAGTCAACCTTTTCAGCTCCCCGGATTTTGTGGGGCCTTTGCGACCAGGTGAGGTGGGAGGTGTTCCCTGACTCTGAAACCAGGGGTCAGCTGGTGTTAGGAGGGCCTCTGCTGTTTGGGTGGAGGACTCTGTTGTCTGTTGTTGTTTTGGGGCATGCTCTTCAGACACTTTCTTCTCCTGCAGGGTCAATAGGAGCATGTCTTTCTCGGCACGGAGCTTGGCCAACTCTCTCTCTAGCGCTGGAACGCCCTTCACTCGCTCTTCCATCTCTTTCAGCTGTCTCAGTGCCGTAGCCATCTGCTCCCTGACCGTCTGCAGCTGGTTGGCGGCAATCTGAGGCACAGTGGGGCCAAGCGCTGGTGTACTCCGTCCAGACGTCTGAGGACTGGGTTTGGTCCAGCTACTGTGAGACGGAGAAGGAGAGGATGAAGGTAGAAGCAACATAGGGACATCCATGGTGGTGGAGGCAGAAATGCCCGATGAGCCCGCGGAAGATACAGTGGCCTTGATGACTGGCTTTGGCGGCTCTGCAAGCTGGAGGCGACCACCGTTCTGGTGCTGGTGGTTCTGCTCCTGCTGTAGCCGCCGGCTGGTCTCCAGAAGAGTCCGCTCCACTCTGGGATTGCGCTGAGGTGGTGGCGGTGGCACCTTGGCCCCCGCAGACAGTGGAGGGACACCGAGTATAGTCACAGGGGAAAGAGAGATCCCCTCGCAGGGTGCCGAACCGATGCGGTTGCGAGGTGGGGGCGGAGGGGGGACTCTGCCATCCTCGCTGACAGGGGATGCAAGAGACTCAGTAGAGGTCCAGCCACTGGTGTGTCCCCCCACGTTAGGGCTCCTCTGAGAAGATCTGACGCCGCGGCTGGACCGGCGGACATTCACTGGTGCCCGCCGGCGGTTGTGCCCACTCTCGATCTCCTCCACATACTTCAGGAAGTCCAGGTCCAGCTGGAAGCCGTAGGGAGTCTGAACGGAGTAGGAGCCTGTCTGCTCAGCCTCCTCCGGGCCAGAGTAGAGAAATGGTGTACCCAGATCTGTAGGCACAACATGACTACATCAGTGGTAACGTCACATGGGGCAACACCCACACATCATGTCGAAAAGATTAATTTTCCAGTACTGTCACTGTTACAGGAGCAAAGACAGTTGACATAATGCATAAACCAATAAGCAAAATTTCCAATGTAAACTGAATGCAAATACATTTGTTTCCTCAACCTATAATCAGATAAGGTTCACAAAGTATTAACAAATACTTTTTTTGGTTTGTCTTTGCTGGTTTAGGTGGGTTTGACACAGAACAATGTGATGAGCATTAGAAAGCTTTGACAATAAAAAGAAATACTTGAAAGTCTATTTAGTATAACTTTCTGCAAATTCTCCTTACCAAACACTATCTGAATTGAGCTGATACAGGAAATCTA
The DNA here is from genome assembly GCF_029633865.1 of Lampris incognitus. Taxonomy (NCBI): domain Eukaryota; kingdom Metazoa; phylum Chordata; class Actinopteri; order Lampriformes; family Lampridae; genus Lampris; species Lampris incognitus. The sequence goes on from NC_079213.1 coordinate 83,009,794, forward strand.
CCAATAGCAAGATTCCAAGAAAGCTCCATCAAACACTATAAATGAAAATACTATTTGAATATAGCCCTAGTGGAAAGACTGTCTGTAATAACAACTGAACTTCATGACAACCAGGTATATATTGATGTGATAATAATCACAAAAAGGTGAGATGTAAAGTCAAATATAAGCAGAACAGTTTTTCAATAGAATTAAGTGGATCCTTACCGGGCAGCTTGGGGTTAACTTGCACCGACTGAGTCATTTTTCTGAATGGGTAACTTTCAGCAGTCAGCCTGATTGAGTCAACTCAACACCTGGTTAAAGAACACACAGGTTGTCAACAATAGCGTCACTGTTATGTCCAGAAATATGCTTACAAAAACACAATGAAATAACAAGCTCATTTCTACAAGATCATCTAGCACCAATACGTGACGTTATCACTTAATACTTCTACAACACGGATGATTCAGACTGCAAACTATTTAGGATTGTGTTAACCTAAAGCTAAAAGTTCCCTACTCGCCTAAAAAAAAAAAACACACACGCAATTTGCTTTGATTTTATTCTGGCAATCGATCTGTAAGTACAGGTGTCACACTTTCTAAATGGTAGGCATTTTCATTTTGCAGCAAAAAAATCTTCAGATATTTCAGTCAAATATTAGGAGACTGCACACTGCCTTCCTACGGGAGACCATGGCTTTAAAACCTTCATCAGTGGTTTTTCCTGCTGTGGGTTTAACGCCAGATGTAGATGTTCCTTTATTGGAGTTGTAAACCTACTACAAAGCCGGTGCAGTGAGAGCCAAACAACTTTATGTGTTATCTCATGGCTGCTTAGCATGCAACGACCAAAACAAACAAAGAGAGCCCAGGAGCTGTCTCCTAGCAGAAGGTGAATTCATGTGGTGTGTCAATTTGGGAGATGTATAGATGTTTTGTACAAGAAGAATGGCTCGTTTTTGCTTTTCTTCTTCGGAGGTGTTGAAGGGGATTAACCATGACATCATCCACATCTTACAGCTGTGTGTGTGTGTGTGTGTGTGTGTGTGTGTGTGTGTGTGTGTGTTAATATATGCTCCTGCATACTTGTACTGTATATACTTGTGCTAGCAGGTTTTTTGTGTGAGTGTGTGCGTGTGTTTGCATGTATACTTGCATTGAGTCTTTGTGAGGGTGTGGGTGTACATTTCTGCATTCTCTTTGTCGATGTGTTGTGGCTTTGAACGCTTGACCTCGTTACAACAGGGTACTTAAAATGTTGTAACAGTCAAAGAAGCAAAGACTCAATGTAAGTTACAGTGGTTAAAAGCAGCTGCTCAATGTGTTTAAACTAAAAAGTGTGTGTGTGTGTGTGTGTGTGTGTGTGTGTGTGTGTGTGTGTGTGTGTGTGTGTGTGTGTGTGTGTGTGTGTGTGTGTGTAGGCATAAAGTCTGTGCAGAGCAGAGCCAAGGTAAACATCCCAGAACAAAAGCAACAATAAAGGGATGTGCGTCGGCCAGAAGCCACAAGGTAGACACATCACAGTATCACTGTCCATGTCACTCTTCTGTAAAACCACAGGATCTATTTACACCTGCGCACCAGCATCTCACCTGTTAGTTCATTAGCATATAAACTGCATCATTACCACTAGACCAAGGTTCAGTATATTTGTGCGCACGCACGCACGCACACACACACACACACACACACACACACACACACACACACACACACACACACACACACACATAAATGGTAAAAGACTGGGGGAAAACAAAAAGACAACACAAACTATGCGAGACAGATGCAGAAACTCCAAGGGGCTTCCAGAAACATCTGTGCAGGAAGAAGAAAAAGAGATGGGGAGAGAGATGACAGACACACAGGTGAGAGAGAGAAGGAGAGAGTGGATATGGTGTATTTGTGTATCAGCAATGAGGTCTTTTAGAGGCAAGTTAGAATTTTTATCTAATTCCCAAAATTAGACAGAAGAATTAAATACACATATGCATACTCATAAGCATGTATATACTCATGGCTTATGTATCTAAGGCCACATAGCCACATATATGTTCACACATGGATAAATGAAGGGAAAGCAGGTTAGGTCTATTGTGATGCACATGGAATGCACTGAATCGTGACCAGATGCAAAACATGATGATAAATAACATAAGTGAATAAATAACATTGGCTATTATTCATTCAGAATTGGCTGGTGATGCATATTTGCTGCGTTGGTTTGTTAACCATGCATTGCGCATCACACACTAAGACGAACCCTGAATCTCGTCTCATTTCTAGAAAGACCCACACTAAAAACATATCAAAGAATTGAAAAATAAAATAAATTTAAAAAAATTAAGTTTACAGGTTAACCACTAAAGTGTAGAGCAGGAGCACTGATTTAAAAAAAACAACAACCTATCACTAAATACTTGTGTACCAGTGGACCTCCTCTGGCTCAGTGGCTCAACATTGCTCTGAATAATTGAGCCAACAAAACAACATCAAATTTATGTTCTGAACTTTTTTCAACAAAATCTTCTTATAAATAAAAACCCCCTGCAAAATAAGCTTCTCGCTACCTAGCTTTGATGTATTAACGAATAAAACTGAGTCACTGTTGCAATCAGAATAGATTGTTACCTCTCTCAGTGACTCAGTGAAGGACTCATGCAGCTGTCTGGGTGGTGGATTCCTCCTCCGCTACACTCCAACTCTGGATCACTTTCCAGTGTACCGCCTCACTGGGTGAGAGAGAGCGAGCGAGCGAGAGAGAGAGAGAGAGAGAGAGAGAGAGAGAGAGAGAGAGAGAGAGAGAGAGAGAGAGAGAGAGAGAGAGAGAGAGAGAGAGAGAGAGAGAGAGAGAGAGAGAGAGAGAGAGAGAGAGAGAGATGTGAAGGACAAAGACATAGACAGCATTAGAGAGGAGGGAGCGATAAGGAAGAAATAAATCATGAGAGAAAAAGAGAGTTGTGGGTGGGGGGTTGGTGGAAGGGAGGGAGGGCAGATAGACAGGACGTCAAAGTAGTGTAAACATCTGCTAAGTCGTGCTCCAGGTTACTGACTCTGCCTCACAACAAATGGAGGAATGAAGATACGTGCAAGGCTAGGGAAATCTGCAAGACACACACACACAAACACACACACACACACGCCTTTTCCTTTAAAGCACATGCATACACGCAATCACAGATGCATGTGATTCCTCCACTTCACAAAAGCCTGGTGCACCACACACACACACACACACACACACACACACACACACACACACACACACACACACACACCTGTAACCTTACAGCCTTGGGCACATTCCAGCCCACACTTCCCTCACACATACTGCTGCTGTGACCAGGCTGCAACACGCAGCAGCTCTGCAGAGCAGGTCGTCCCCACACCGTCCCTACAACAGCCCACTAATGCCTCTGATACCTCGGTGCTTTCATCACCTGCTGGCAACGGCAAACTGAAGAATCGGCCACAGAGATTCATTATTTCTCATTTGTATTTGTATGGGGGGTTCGGGGTACAGATGAAGGCATGGATGGATGCTGGGGTAGGTTTAAATGTGATCCCGTTCAAGCATGGCATCTCTCTAAATCAGTGAAGGAAGGAAGGAAGGAAGGATGAAAACGAGCAAAAAGGGAGAAAGAAATTTGAAAACAGAAAGAGAAAAACATAATAAAAACAGAAAGCCGCAATGAAAGGGACAGAAAGAAAGAGAACACGAAAGAGAAATGAAGGCAAGTAATTCAAACCAATTCAAACTGCTGAGTAATAGTAAAGCTCCAACAGTCCTCTTATCAGCAGGGAAAGGCATCTGGGGAAATAAGCCGTGTCCGTTGGCCTCATCGGTCTCACCTCCCGTGGAGATTGGATCGAGGAGCTTCTGCTTAGCCTCAGTGTGTCAGCTGGGCCTCCTGACACCATCAGGTCTGCTACGCTCAGCCTGAGAGAAATATCTGGCTCCCTACGCTACATGTACATGTAGACAGAACATAAATATATCACCGCAAGCACTAGGTTTCTTTCTTTAAACAGGGCCGCAGCAAGTCTGGGTGCATATGTAAAAGGGGGCGTAGGAGTGTTCTGAAATGCCTGCAGTTGAGGACATTTGTGTGAACAGGCAGCACTTTCCTGAGGCAGCAGGGACAAGTTGGCTAGCTAGTATGACGATCTGATTGAATGCTTGCATTGCTAAGCAAACACATTCATGGCTTCTCAATGAGCTGATTTTTTTTTCAAGATTTTTTTTGTGTGGCATTTTTGCTTTATTAAAAGTGATAACAGAGAGGGACAGGAAAGAGAGAGGGGATGACATGTGGCAAAGGGCCCGGGCCGGATTCGAACCTGGGCCACTGCAGTAAGGCCTCAGCCTCATGTGGTACCACTCTACCAGGTGAGCCACAAGGGCGCCCAAGAGCCGATTTTTAACACATTGGAATTCAAAGCGTTAAACTCACCCAATGTCCTTAGCAAAAACAATAAACAAACAAATAAACACATTTTTATAAAAAACAACAAATGCTTGAATGGGTACAACACATACAATAAGTAGAAAAGTCAACAAAACAAGACTTGTGTGTCTACTTTGCATGAAATCTCTCAGGTCTTTAAATGTTTGACCCAACAGTTAAGTTTCAGCAGCCCACAGTCAATAAATTGGTCAAATGTAAGAATCAACAGTCGGTGAATTAAATCAGCTATAAGCACAAAAGGTCAGGAGCTTAATCAGCTATATCAGCAAACAGTAACCTAGTCAGATATAAGAGGTGACAGTCAGTAACTCAAATATAAAAGCTGACAGTCAGTAATTTAGTCAGATAGAAAACAAACCTCTTTAAGCCAGCCTCCCATCCCAAACATCTCCCTTAGGCTCTACTCCTCCTTTTTTGTCTCCTCCCCTCTCCCCTCTCATCTCCTCTCCTCCTTACTCCCCTCTCATCTCCTCTCCTCCTCTACATCTTCCTCTGCCACCCCCCCCCCCCTCCACTTCTCTCTCCTCTCCTCCAGCTTGCTGCAGCTCAGATGTTGGTGTTTTTTTCTGGGACCTGATGACAGACACCAAATTACAGGGCGCGAAGAGAGGAGCTGCATTCCTTACTTCTACTGAGAGCCGCACGTGCGCGCGCAGACACACTCACACTAGCATACAAAAATGTGTATGAACACGTACACACACGGGCATGTGAGAACACACGCACTTGAAGTGCATACAAGAACCATGCATTTTTCTGCAAAAATAAACATACACAGCCACAGTCAGGCTAACAGCCCATAAAACCAGACATGGCAACAATAACAGCAAGCAAGCTGCCTTAACCTTTTTCGAAATTGGATTCCATTGTGAACAGCAACACTGCACTGTTCTGCAAATTGATGTCAGGCTAATCAGCTGGTCTTAGTAGTCATGCATATTTCCATGACTGCAAATTGAGTTTGCATTAAGTTTCCTCCTCTTGTTTATTGTTGCACTCATAACTACAGTTGCTTTATGAGCTCTGAGGGCACCAGCGGACAGATCGACTGTTCGGCTTTTCAGAACAATACAGACGATGGCTGTGGCCCCCGGGCAGCCTGGGGAGATCCCCAGCTCTCTGGAAATGAAACCATTCATTTACATTCAAGATGTTTAGCTCATGGGAACAGTTCAGCTCTGCAGAACTTGCTCTGCTATAGTACATCAATACTACAACACTGACATTACAAACTACCGCAAGTGAGGAGTGTGAGGCTCGAAGACCCTGCACCCTGACACACCAATGTAACTAAAACCTTCGTGTGAACCTAAAGGTTTGAGTTAGAGAAGTCGGGAAATAAGGGCTGGTGAGAAAAGGAAGAACGGATTTTTTTCCCTCAGTTGGCAACCCATGGCATCTTCATGGGTTGACTAAGTAGTGGTAAGAAAGCTGAGAAGAAGAGAGAACAGGGTAGACCGGAGACCCAGGATTCAATTAGGCTGGTTGGGCAGTTGGGGGGGATGGAGGGGTTGGTAGACATATCCACTTCAATACCTCATGAAAAGTTTATTTTCTAAGCTAACATAGGCAAGGACTGACACTTGGCACACTCTGATTTCTCTGTGTTGTGCTGGGAAACAATATAAGCTTGTTGGATTTGTTCAAAATGATAGATCCTTTTATAGAATGCAGGCTGTTCGGGATCCAGCATGGCTTCATAGAAGAGGAGCCATTTTGCTGGGGTGAGCTGACCGTGTGGCCCGGGGCCATGTTTTGGAAAAGTGACCTCATCTCGACCGCCACCCTTTTCCCGAAAAGGGAAGCAAGAGAGAATCGAAAACTCTGACAGACAATAGTGTGTGTGTGTGTGTGTGTGTGTGTGTGTGTGTGTGTGTGTGTGTGTGTGTGTGTGTGTGTGTGTGTGCAAGTGTTGGAGGCAGGGGGATGAGTCTCTATAACTAAAGGAATGTGAAGAAAGATTTTTTTTGGTCTTCAGTGACGAGGCCAAACATTCTCTCTTTCAATTCCATTTGACAGCTATGGTCGAACTTCTACTATCCAACTACTTTACATAAGAAAAAGCCATTCAGATATCTAGAAACAAACGCACAGACCCTCTCACTCTGTAGCTCACGCACACACACACACACACACACACACACACACACACACACACACACACACACACACACACACACACACACACGCATGCAAGCACGCACACATGTACACACAAACACCCATTAGGGCCCCTCAGCTGCTAGGATAAATCTGCAGTTTCCTGAAGGGAAGCCCCCCCACCCTCAAAGGCACCACTCCTCCCTAACACACACACACACACACACACACACACACACACACACACACACACACATTTGACTATCCTACCCAGTGCCCCTGAGGAGACCTCCTATTGTCTCCCAGAAGGAACCTGGGGTCGCTCCTGCTAGGAAACCCATCGGCTTGACCTGAAAGCTGTTTCCTGCAGGCCGCAGGAAAAGGGGTGGGACTGAACAAACACAACAGCCATTCTGACACAAAACCAAACTGCGAACGCACGTACACACACACACGCACACACACACACACACACACACACACAATACACACCCACATACGCTGTCCCACTGCCAGCCAACGCACTTAACATCACATGATGCATCACATCGAACAACATCAAATTAGTTTGAGGGTAGACATGGAATTTTTGTCGTTTTATTTGGTGTAAATTTGTGTGTGTGTGTTTGTGTATTTGCGCGTCTGTTTTTCAGGTGCCGTGTATGAACTAAAACCCAGATCGTGAAGGAAGTAACACTCGACCCCCTGGACCAGTGTTTTCATTGCTGCTAGAGACTTTATACCTACTCCTGTCTCCTCCGTGAAAACAACACACTGCTGTCTATGACCTCTCATCTGGAGGCTCTCGTGGAGGACAGACTAACCTACATGAAATTAATGTCTAATTTTTTTACAAACATCACATGCATCTCACATTCTCCTCCTCATCCTCTCTGATTCACTGGCAAACACAATAAAGCACATTGAGGCCAACAATGAGGCTTTATGCAACTTTGGTGGTGACGCTGTCTTCGCAGCGTTTTGTGAGGCCTCCTTGTTTTCTCTGTCCCCAACCCCCTTTCCTTTCCCCCTCTTCCTGCTGGGCTCCAGGTTCAAAATGTCACAAAGTAAATTCAATAAAGGCACTTTGGAGAAGAATAAAACTAAGCAAGAGGCACAAATCACCATCAGACAGGCCCTCATCCACCCTTGGCGGCCATCTTAATCTGAAGGACCAGCTCAGAGTTGGGCTACGACGCTGTATCATTTGCATAAAAGTATGACATTAGCTGCCGTGCCCTACAGCTCTCCCACGCTGCTTCTAAAAGGGTCCTAGTACTCATACAAGCCTGCGGCTGCTACCCTGAAGTGGACCCTCTCCTTCAGAATGAAGGGATGCAAAGAAGATAAATGCCAAGGTCCAATGACAACTTTCAGCTTCGTCTGGAGGTCAAACTGTATTCTGGACCTCCTCAGGCCAATTCAAGGCTTGGCTGGACACAAAACATTGGCATAACAACATAATTGGTGACCGGCTGGAGAGAATAATCTTGGCACTATTTTTCAAAGTAGGAACCTTTACCAAAGTTTATACAGCGTACATTTTTATGTCTCAGGCAATGTCCATTCAGAACACCCACACCCAGCCAAATGAAGCCCCCCCCCCTTGAAACAAAGCAGGGTTTACATGTTTTCACCAGTAAGATGTTGTTTCCACTGGTCACCACACCTGCCAGCTCAGTCTCTAATGCCCAAAAGCAGTCTGACTCATTCATATTACATTTTGGGGAGCAAACACTGCTTGCTTTCATGAGCAAGAATATCCAGATCTGTTGCTCAGACGGACCAACTCGACTCTTTATAGAGCTTGTAGATGCCAAAGACACACAGTAAGTCACACAGTAACTGGTTGGGTTTGTTGTGGTCCCACGGCTCAGTGGGTGGTACTGTTGAGGCTTTGGCTGAGGCTTTGGTCTGCAAGGGTTAAGGCTTTGATTCCCATTGGCGCTGCCAGAGGTAAATATGTGGGCACTCTTGCATATACTCTAAGAAACTCTGAGATAACATTATTAATTTGATAGGATTCATTTTTTATGTAAATTTGTTTTAAAGGAAGAGTTTTCTTTAGGATATGTGTTTGTTTCTTTCTGAATGAAAACATTTATATTGAAAAAGTATGTTCTTCGTGTGTGCGGGTGGTGTGGTGGTCTATTCCGTTGCTTACCAACATGGGGATCGGTGGTTCGAATCACCTTGTTACCTCCGGCTTTGTCGGGCGTCCCTACAGACACAACTGGCTGTATCTGCGGGTGGGAAGCTGGATGTGGGTATGTGTCCTGGTCGCCGCACTAGTGCCTCCTCTGGTCAGTCAGGGCACCTGTTCAGGGGGGAGGGAGAACTGGAGGGAGTAGCGTGATCCTCCTACGTGCTATGTCCCCCGAGTGAAACTCCTCACTGTCAGGTGAAAAGAAGCAGCTGGCAACTCCACATGTATCAGAGGAGGCATGTGGTTTGCAGCACCGTGTATAGAGAGTCTGGCCAACTGGCTACATGGGTGCCATATTGCCTACCAACTGGTAGGCAGCCCCATGTACACGGTATTCAAAATCGCGCTCACTTTATGATCTCTCAAGCTGCACTTTCAAAGAAACAAGGGAAAACAAGAGATTTTGAATTTTCCAACATTCAGTCAAGTATTCAGAGTATCAAAAATTATGTATTTTGCATCACTCATTATCAGTGGTCACTGTAATGTCCGTAGACGCCTTGTCTTACTGACATAAGAATAATTCAAGAACGAGCCGACTTCGTAGGTTCTTAACTGTGTAGCTTTTACTAGCGTTCATCCGACATACAACCTTCATAACATGCGCTTCTCTCTTCCTGTATACGTCACACGCACTGCACGTACACCCGTGAGTAGGTCAAGTTAAACACGTGACCTTTCATTCATTACATCTCCCCCTCTAAGATGATTTTCTAAACATTTCTCTGAACATTTACTGCCAACAATTTTAACCTGTATATCACCCCCCTTTTCACAAAAAAATAAAAAATCTCCCACAGTACACAAGTCCATACGCCTCACAAATCCAGCCGGATTGCAGGCTTGCTCACCCTGCCAGAGCGAGTAACATATGGTGTGGAAGTTGGCATTTCTGCTGCTCGGGACTCATCCGTGTTTCCACTCTCCCCTGGAGTGACATGGTCAGGATCCCTGCTGACAAAGGTGAGTGTTTTAGGTGTGGCCAACAGGTGGCGCCTGTTCCTTCTGTAATGTTCACCTTGAGCTGTCTCCACTATGTAGGATCTGGGAGTGGAGCTCTGACTGTGAACAACTGCTGGCATTGTCCATGTTTTCTGTCCATCAAGTTTGGTGAGTACTGCGTCACCCGAGTTCAGTGGGCGCAGTGTCCGCACGCCGTTCCTGCGGTTGTAGTAGAAAGCCTGCCTCGATTTGGCTGCGGCGTCAGCGGTTTTGATCAGTTCCTCTTTAGGCCAGGCCGGTTTCAGGTTATGCTGCAATGTGGGTAAGGTGGTTCTGAGTCTCCTACCCATGAGCAATTCCGCTGGACTGGCTCCAGTGGAAGAAGAGGGTGTAGCTCTGTATGTCAACAGGGCGAGGAGAGGGTCTTCCTGCCTTAATATGCTTTTGGCTATCTGAACAGCCCTCTCTGCCTGTCCATTACTCTGGGGGTAGTGTGGGCTTGAAGTCACATGGATGAAATCATAATCCTCACTGAACCTCCTCATCTCTTCTGAAACTAGCTGTGGCCCATTATCACTAACTACAATTTCAGGGATACCAAAACGTGCAAATGTAGCCTTCAGCCTAGCTACAACCTGACTGCTAGTAGTTGTTGGTAGATTTAGAATCTCCAAAAACCTGGAATAATAGTCAGACACTATCAAGTAGTTTTGCTTTTTGTACTCACACAGGTCTATGCCAACTTTCTGCCATGGTCTGGATGGGAGCTCACTTGACATTAAAGGCTCTTTTCTCTGTGTGTTCTTGTGTTCTCTGCAGAATTGACATTGCTGTATCTTTGTTGTAATGTGCTCTGTCATTTTGGGCCACCACACTGACTGGCTAGCTCTCTCTCTGCACTTAACTATCCCCTGGTGCCCGTCGTGTATTCTGTCTAAGATCACCTCCCTCATCTCTGTGGGAATGACGATACGACTGCCTCTGATGACTAAACCATCTACCTCAGATAACTCCCCTCTCACCTGATAAAAGTCTCTGACTGTCTCCGGCACTTTATCGACATACTCAGGCCAGCCGTGTCTGATGAAGCCCAACACTGTCTGGAGTTGCAGATCCCCATCCGTGCTCTGTTTTATCTCCTGCATCCTTTGAGGTGTGGCAGGCACCTGGCACACGATGGCATCAATGTGCGCTGCAACATCATCATGAGAAGCACCATCTCCGTAGCGCTGCTCTGGGCCTCTGGAGAGTGCATCAGCCACAGCTAAAGTTTTGCCTGGTGCGTATTCAGCCACTGCATTGAAACGCATCAGCCTCATTAACAGTCTCTGGCACCTAATGGGCACATTATCCAAGTCTTTGCTGTTCATGAGAGGCACTAGTGGTTTATGATCGGTGACAAGTCTGAAATTGTCAAGCCCAAACAAGTACTTCTCGAACCTTTCACATGCCCAGACGCTGGCTAAGCACTCTTTCTCGATCTGTGCGTACCTTGTCTCTGCGTCACTCAGCCGTCGGGAGCAGTAGGCCACGGGCTTCCAGTGTTCCCCGTGCTGCTGGAGCAGAACGCCTCCCAGCCCGTAGCTGCTGGCATCTGCTGACACCACCGTAGCCTTAGTGACGTCATAAAAGGTGAGTACCGGGGCGGTGGCGAGTGCTGCTTTAAGGTCTTGGAATGCTGTGTTCTGTGCAGGTCCCCACAGCCACTCTGTCGTTGCTTTAAGCAGTCCATAAAGCGGCTGACCTACAGTGGACAGCTCTGGGACGTATTTTGCCAAATAGTTCACCATCCCGAGGAACCTCTTGAGTTCCGTCACGTTCTGGGGCTGAGGAAAGTTCTCTATTCCGGCCACTTTGTCCGGGTCAGGTCTGATGCCTGCCTCGTTGATGATATGACCAAGGAAGCGGACTTGTTTCTGTTTGAACTTGCATTTCGCTTGGTTCAGTTTGAGACCTGCTGTTTCAATGACCCCCAGCGCCTCTGCTAGGTGCCGGTCATGGATTTCCTCAGTCTCTCCATGTATAAGGATGTCATCCATGTACACCTCTGTGCCCTCTAGCCCGGTCAGAGTTTCCGCCATCTTTCTCTGGAAAATCTCTGGAGCACTCGTTATACCAAATGGAAGGCGGCAGAAAGCATACCTCCCAAATGGGGTGATGAAAGTGGTGAGCCCCCTGCTGTCTTCATGCAAGGGGATCTGGTAAAACCCACTTGCTGCATCCAACGTTGTGAAGAACTTTGACCCTGCGAGCCTTGGCATTATTTCCTCCATAGTGGGCAGCACGTATTTCTCACGTTTCACCGCTCGATTCAGCCTCCTGAGGTCAGCGCAGCAGCGAACCTCTTTCTTGTTCGGTTTCAGCACCGGCACCATAGCGGCGCACCATTCTGTGGGCTGAGTCACTTTTTCAATAATGCCCTAATTTTCCATGCGCTGCAGTTCTTTCTTAACCAGTGGTACAAGTGGCAGCGGTATCCGTCTGGCTGTATGCACCGCGTATGGCTGGGCACCCTCCACCAGAGCTATTTTCACTGGGTCTGTTTTCAGCAGTCCACTTGAGCCGAAAACTCCACTGACCTCATTCATCCGCTTCACTAGACCCATCTCCACTGCCTCTGGACGACTCAGCAGACAGCTGCCTCTCCCCTTGATCACATACACTGGAAAGGAGTATTGTTTCTCCTTGTAGTTGGTTGTGGCTTGAAACTGTCCTATGCAGCTGATGTTTCCACCTGGGCTTATGAAGCATGTGTCAGGAGGTCCCAGTTTTATGTTTGGCTTCAGCTTTTTAAATGTCCCTTGGTTGATAACAGTAGCGTCAGCCCCCGTGTCAATTTTAAAGGTTATTGGTACATCACTTATTGTTAAACTAACAGTCCAATCTTCCTGACTGCTCTCTTTGCCAACTTCTCCCAGAAAGTACAGCTGTTTAACCTCTTCAGTGACTTCTCTCACCGCTTTAGAGTGACATACACGCTCCCAATGTCCCTTTTTATGACACTTGTTGCACTTACTGTTCGTTGCAGGACACTTCCGCTCATCGGTGTGCTGCGTCTTGCCGCACCTCCCGCACCTCCCGCATTCATCTACTTTGTTGGTTGCAGGTCTGCTGCAACCATGACGCTGTCCGCCCTTTTTGTTTTGGCGTTCGTCCCGCCATCGGACAACATTGACGTTAGCCAGCTGGGCCTCTGGTTGGTTAACTTGGAGGCTGAGCTGCTTTGTTATTGCCTCCGCCTGGCGCACTTGTTCAATGACTTTCACCAGAGTAAGGTCCGCTGTGAGCTGGAACTGACGGGAGAGCACTTTGTCTTTTATGCCCACTACCAGACGGTCTCTGATATGTTCATCCCTCTTGTCCCCAAACTCACAGTGTTCAGACAGCTCATACAATGTCCGGATGTACATCTCCGCTGTCTCTCCTGGCTGCTGGCTACGTTGATAGAAGCACGCCCTCTCATGTATGATGTTACGGCGGGGAATAAAGTAGTCATCGAACTTTTTCAGTACGATATCATAGTCCACTTTATCACCCTCCGCCGCGAAGTCAAACGAGCTGAATATCTTTTCAGCCTCGCTGCCCATTGCATAAATCAGCGAACTCACGTGAATCTCCCCGTCGTCTTTATCCAGCTTTGTCGCGAGCCTGAAGCGCGAAAACCGTTGTCTCCACTCCGGCCATTCAACGGGGCAGTCAAACTTGAATTCACTCGGCGGATTAAACTTCGGCATGACCGCTCGTGTTCAGATACACAGACTATTCTGACACCATGTAATGTCCGTAGACGCCTTGTCTTACTGACATAAGAATAATTCAAGAACGAGCCGACTTCGTAGGTTCTTAACTGTGTAGCTTTTACTAGCGTTCATCCGACATACAACCTTCATAACATGCGCTTCTCTCTTCCTGTATACGTCACACGCACTGCACGTACACCCGTGAGTAGGTCAAGTTAAACACGTGACCTTTCATTCATTACAGTCAAATTACCAGAAATTATGTCTTTTCCATCATTCGATATCAGTACGCACCAGAAATTACAATGCCTCTCAAAAGTATTTATGCAGTGGTATGCAAGTCTTAAAAATACCAATGACAGCCTCAGAAAAGCTCAAAACCCCTTCTGAATAGTGTCAACATGTTGTCTAAATTCTTTAATCTAATAAATTCATGTTCCTGTAAGTCAGGGGTCACAGATCAAGTGCAGTAATAGAAATCAGGAGGACGATTGAAGCACTCCATATAATAGGGTAAGCTATGAGCCTTGTTATGTCATGTGACCAGCTTAATGAGATAACTGACCGAAAGTCGCCTCACTTTTGACTAGTTAAATAGGAATTTAACATGACTATTGTGTCCGTCACCTTATTAATTGGTCACATGGCAAAATGAGGCTCACAGTTTACCCTGTTTTGTGGGTGTAATTACCATGAATGGATCATTCTGTTAATTTCTATTACTAGACTTTGACCCCAATTTAGAGGAAACAAGAATTCATCAGATTAAAATTTTAGTCAACATATTGAAGCTATTGAGAAAGGGGGTTGGCCTTTTAAGGCCACACCACTGCATAAATAATTTTGAGAGGCACTTTATGTATTTTCTATCATTCAGTACTAGTACTTAGGGTTCCAGAAATTATGGATTTTCCATCATTTCAATCCCCGTTTCAGAGAACCAGAATTTTTTTTTTAATCATTGCGTACCAGTAGTCAAGGGTAGGTGGTTTAACACCAGATCAGGAGCAGAGGCTATGGTAATAACGTGTTTCACTTTTTCAGTCCATGATGAAGGTGATGAGATCAGGAAGAAACCCACCAGCGGTCATAACACAGTCACAGGCACTGAGCAGGGGCCTCTGCTGGATACATGTAGATTTCAACCCAAACAATTTACTCCAGAGACTTTAGTTTTTATCCACTACACTATTGGTGTGGTGGGTAAATTGGTGATCAGTACCAGTATTACATATTTCGCAATGTTCAGTAGGCTACTAGTGAATGATAATGAGCAATAATATCAGGGACACTGGAGAAATATTAGGCCTATCTGTTTCGAGGTTTAGCCAGTGCAGCGTCAGCTCTGTATCAGGGATCTTTTCTGGTTTATCTCAACACTACCCACACCCAAGCTCAGGCCTGTCATTCAATCCATCCCATATGACGATCTGACACTGTTTACATTTTGCCTGATTTCTGTCAACGGTTATGCACGGCTCGGTTGTGCTATACAACTGATTTCCACACATCAATAGCTTACAGACTCCCGGATTGCTCTAGGGAAGTTTGTTTATCGAAAAATCGTAAACACTGAAATGAACTCACCGAGCACAAGTAGGAATAAACTGAGGGGGACCAGCCCAGCCTTTGTGCATCCTGTGGAAATCGATGCATCATACGACCTTGTCCCGGCCGAACAGAACAGCCCCAAGCCGCACAGCACACCATTTCCCCCTCAACTACTACAAATCGGCGAGAAATGGGACGAAAACGCAGGAAAAAAATCATTGAAACGTCTTGACGACAGAGCCAGACGTTGGTAGGCAACATGGCGCCCGTCAAGCACATGACAGGCTCTCAGCCAATCACAGCGCATGTTACAAAGATCAAAGGCTGGCCAGACTCTCTCGATACACGGCACTGTAGTTTGTAGCCCTCCCCGGTCGGCAGAGGGGGTGGAGCAGCAACCGGGATGGCTCGGGAGAGTGTGGCAATTGGCCAAGTACAATTGGGGAGAAAGGGGGGGGGGGACGAGAGAGAGAGTGAGAGAGAAAAGTATGTATTTCTCGTTTTGTTTTCTTTTTCTTTTTTTAAGAGATGGTATGTATAAATTCTCTTGGATTTTATGATCTTATGCCCAAACGCTCACTTCTCGTATTCATTTTTATTCCCTGTGCACCAACACCCTTTCTTAGACAAGCCTAAACTAGTCTCTCAGCTAACCTCGACTAACTTGATCAAACCTAACTTAAAGCGGCATCGGGAAACTAAAACTAGAGTTAGCCTAGATATCTGGCCTGCAGATGTGTGGGTAAGAGATGACTGCGACCCATTTGTCTTCCTCATAACGGTAGCACTTCAGATCTCCAGATGTTTGATTCTCATAACTCCAGTACAAGACCAGATGTCAACGAGCTTTTTGATCTCCTCAGAGACAGCTGAAATATGTGTTTACTGGTACGTTGTTTCCTTCACTGGTGGAAATTATACCAATTCGTTGGCATCTCTTTGATTGAAAAGGTGGGTTAATAACATGGTTGTGGAAATATGTCTTTGAAATACTGTTCTCTGAGGCTCCGAAAAACGCTATGCTTACCTTCCAATCTGAAACACTCACTTTGGTGCCTGCACCTACAATGACGTCAAGAAACCTAACCATTTGAGTGACCTGCAAACCCAAATACAGTCCAAGTCTTTTTTTTTACGTTGTTTGGTGGAGGGCTTCAACAAAACCACCACATATTTCATATACTGTTATTATAGAAGGCACTGTTAGTGTCTTGGCCTATTCTTTATTGAGCTACACCAGAAATGGAATCTAATACGCCTGGCAGTGTTTTTATGACTTAGTCAATATCCATCCATCATTCAGTGTTCTTGCCATGTTTTACCCTTTGAGGAAACAAAAAAAGGAAATCCAGACCAAGACTCAGAATTCGACACCGGAAATTTTCAGTCTGGGACATTTCTCAGGAATCAAAATTAGCAACAGCGAGAGAGATCCTCGAACATAACAGGTCTTATATAGGAATATGCCTGAACACAAGCGAAAACACGTTACTTCCCTCTTCCCTCTCTTCAGTGTCAGACCAACCAATTGCTGTCTCGTCCATGAATGAATGTGGCCTGGAAATCGTGTGGTGCCAAAAAAAAAGAAGGCTAAATCAACCTTAATGACATACAGGCAGTGCTTTCTAGAAGAGATCTCCATTTGGGTTCCTACATTTGGGTTCCAACATTTCATGTTGATGTCAAGACACGAGATTTGAATAGCGAGTGCCTCTTTCCCAAGCCCTGTTAGTACTTGTCTGGACATTGGTATTTTTAGCCCACAATTTTTTCATTCAGCATTTCTCATGGAGTATACACTGGAAAGTTTGACTGAGACGGACTGAAAAAACTTACGTTCAAGTCCATTAAAAACATTTCCTCTGGCCCTCACTTATCTGCACAAGTGTAATCATCCATTCTATTGAGACAAATCACGTGAAGACAAATGGTGCTTCAGTCTGGGTTTATTTTGTATGCAGGTATACTGGGACCTAAACTCGCCAGACAGAAATGGGAGCCTGCGAATCTTCCAAATACCAAACTCAACTTCTGAAGAGCGCTCCTTCGGTGCGGTGCAATGTAGAGAGCCACTCAAATCAGAGAATCTAGCATGAAATAGAAAGTGGCAATTTCCATTTTCCAAGCATGAGTGCTTGCTAATTATGGTTAAAGCCTTCTGCTATTAGGTTCCATGTTGGCCTAACACTCAATCGCTGCTTGAGAAAAAAAAATGCTTGAACTTTAAAAGGTAAACAAACCACAGTGATTATAAAACTGAAAAATAAGTATGTTTTGGAAGCTTTTAAAGCCCTCTCTGGGCTCACTGTTGTGATTGCAATCACTGAATGCCAGCTAAGTGCTGTAATAACAAACTATTCCTGAACTTGCTAACACTTTTATCTTCAAGATAAGTCTGTGTAAAAACAAATGGATCCAAATAGACTTGTAGTATTAATCTTGGCTTGCAGAGTTAATACCACGGTGCATTTAGCAACTCTCAAACATGAGATGATGAAATGAAAAGCCATTCTCCATGTGCAGTAGCTAAAAAAGTTATTCAGTTGGAGCCTCGGCACCCTGGTTTCGAAAGTCAGCTCAGCTCGAACCAAGAAAACACAATGATAACTTCCATGTTTTCCAGTGCCTGAACAAAAAGGAAGGAGGATTTAAGTATGGATCCGACATGACAGCATAGCTAAGTTCATTAATATCTCTCTCATCAGAGAAACAGAGAGAAGATCCAGAGCATTAGCAAGTCAAACTACCCCCATGACCCCCTCACTAATTTTACTGCCCTTCTATTTCTGAGATGGACATGGTAAGTCATACCATAGGGTACAGTTTCCTCCCCGTGAGCTCATCAGTGCTGTTGAAAATGTAACACTTAATCTTAACACAAGCTAAACTTGCTTTGATTTGCTACAGTGAATCACCCAGTTGATGTGCAATAGCATAACTGTAGAGGATTTGGTGGCAGAAATTATTTGAGATGGGATAGACTTAAAGGCAGCGATAAACTTAATACTAATGAAAAACATACTAAGCAAACCATAGTTACCTGCCTGAGACCACAATAGTCAATGTATATACCATGATTATATCCTCTCCCCCATCCCAATGACTACTCACATGTCTATGAAATGCATGACAGATGATATAACGGTTTTTATAAGTAGGATATTTTTACATCAGCGACTTTACCACCAACAAGCTTTTGAGACGAACTGTTAAAGAAGCCTGTAACTCCAGTTTCACTCTCAGGAAGAAGTTTAATCCCCAGAATACATCCACGTTATTTAGGTGAGAGTTACTGCATTATAGCCATCACTTATGAAGAATCTGGTGAGAACAAGTCGACATGAGATGAGGGAACAAATCCGAAAATCAAACGCCAGCAGCCAGCCATCTTACAAAACAGACTCACATGATAAGCAACAGGGACATGGTTAGCAAGCTGCAGGATACTTTACAGTCTGACCCATGCAGGCCCAGCAGGGGCATCACACATTCTCCAGCCTTATGGAAAAACAAATGAGGCCAGCCAATTGCATGAATTTGTGAGTCACTGAATGCCCCCAAACCACAACTATATATATTAGTGAAGAAAACTGGGGCCGAGATAATGTACAAGATAATGAAGGACACACGACACCATAGAGAGGGGATGTGATTTGAAATAGCTGAGACAATGGTGGTGGTGGGTGGGTAGGTGGGTGGATGTGGGGGATTTCCTATCTATGTTTAGTCCAACCAGTCTATTGTTTTAATTTTTTGACGAAACCTGGGCCTCCAGATTTATTTGAGAAATCTTTTGCTTCCATCTTGAATTTTGCCCATTTTGCATTCCTGCTAAAAGCAGTGAACATTATATACTATAACATTGTTCATTAATAATATATGACATGCTCAAAATATTGTCTTGAAAGTTACATAATATGCCCGGTTTAGGTATCCGGTCACGTCGTTTTGATTAAAGCAGATTTAAGAGCCCAGCATCAAAATTTCGGTTTCATAAAACGTGATTTACGAGACGAAAACAGGATGGCATGAGAAAATTTACTGTCCCGGGATGACATAACTCAAATCTTCTGAAAATAGGCGCGGTGTCTCGTGGCTTATTTGCCCATGTTTATTAGATTACATATGGTAAACAGTTTCTATTCAGCCCTCATTTTAACAAGAACACGTTGTATCCGTAAAAGACCCTTTTTTAATACATTAATAAATCTGCATAACGCCTGTCTCCGCGCTGAACCCGGGAACACCCAAAATAGATTACAACGCACAACTAACGCTACCCATAAACCATACGAACAGCTTTCCGATTCATCTGTAGTCTATGTGGGTGGACTGGATACGATATTAACGCTAACGCTGGTTTACCTGGAGCCCCTGCTGAACCGCACAGCCTGCTGAGTGACATGGAGAGGGTGCCCTTTAACAGGATTAACTGTAAAAAAGTTAACGAACTCTGCAAATAATCATCAATACGTGGGTTTATCGATACCTCCGATTCTACCTTACCTTCTGACTTGTCCCGTATTCCCTCCGCTGAAAGTGGAAGTTTCTCACGGTATTCCTAGGAAAGGGAAATAAAGTTAGGGAGGAGGAAAGTAAAAAAAAAAAAAACACTCCTTTGCGCCTGCCACACTTCAAAGGCTTAATGAGTCTGTGACAGACAGCGGAATCATCCAATGTGGAGGGGGATCTCCTGCCAATCATAGTGGAGGAAAGGGAGGGGGCGAGACTTCACCGTCCAGTTGGTCAGATGGCGCCAAGATGACAAAATCCTGAGCTGCGCTGTGGTATTAACAACAAATAACAATAAGGGATCAAAGCCTTGTTTGACCTAGTTTTGTATGAAGATGAACGAGTTTCGTTCATTTTGCGAAACTAAGCATCTGGCTCAGTGGTTATGTGATGAATTATTTTTTAACAGGGATGATGGACAGTCAATGGACTGTCCCAGAATTAGCTAAACATGATTTCAAGATACAATCCCCTGACACAGCTAGGCTACATTTCTTCTAATATTAAAATGGCAAGTTTAATACCTCGTTACAACATGTACGAAAACAAGGTGCACTTAAAGATATACTACATCATACACAACACAGTAGGAAACCGATAACTGATAACTAATGTTTGCGACCAATAACGATCGCTTGGTTATTTTTAGGCATGGTTTTGGCACTTGAAAATGGAGAAGCCTTGGCTTAGTGTTGCGTCATTAATTAAAACTCAAATGGAGAAAGTCAATCGGACAAATTCGGTTTATCTGTGGAGCATTGTATAAAAAAGGATCTTCATTTGGGTGATGTCAGTCTAGATACAGAGATACAGATTATTTCAGTGGTGTGTGAAATTATAGATTATTTTGCACATAAAACGCAAACTACATTAAAATAGATCCACTTGGACAAAAATAAATCTCATGAATTCCTGATGAATTATTAGGGACTACTTTTTCTGGGTGCTGTTTTGACTACGGGGGAGCAGTTTAGGGGCACTTGTGAAAAGTTGTTCCAGTTTTGAAATGACTCCCAGAGGTCTGAGAGTAATTTACAGGCTATGAGTTATGTATAGCTTTAGTTTCCCATGTGCAAAGCCACCGAGGACCACTATGAATGCTCTATTGAAAAGCATGCGTACTGGAGCTCGAATACTGTCAGGTGTTGGAGAATGGATTCACTCTGTGCTGAAATGTATTCTCTACATGTGAGGTGTGTGTGTATCTTGCATTGGTCTCGTTCCGTCCGCTTGCATGGCCCCTCCACAGGGAGACTAGACTGCAGGGTCAGCCATGAAAAAACATCCCGGAGGGTGGTACGTGGATTCAGCGTTGTTTTAATCGCTTGAAGTGCGTGTGTGTGTGTGTGTGTGTGTGTGTGTGAGTGAGTGTGCGCGCGCGCATACGACAGACAGAGAGAGAGAGAGAGAGAGAGAGAGAGAGAGAGAGAGAGAGAGAGAGAGAGAGAGAGAGAGAGAGAGAGAGAGAGAGTTAAATAAAAAACATGCGGGGTTTTTTTTTAAAAAAATTTACTACCTTTCCGATTTAGCAGTTTCTTTCTGCAGGGTGCTGACAAACACTTACTTAATCACTCCCAGAAAGCTCCGCTTCAGCTATTTCCTAGACAGCGATAAGAAAACACTGAGAGAACAAAATGTCATACGGATGAAGAAAATGAGGAAAAACCCAGAACTAATTCATTGCAGCAAGTCAGCAACGTTTTTTTTAAAAATTATTATTATTGTCAATTAATTCCGGGAATGGAGATGCAGTGCATTCAAATTTTAGATCAAACAATGCACCATTTTAATCAGCTCTCCGAGTTATTATCCCAACACGTCCTGATCTTTGGTGCCTCCAGATGGTTCTTCTTACCTTAACCCCTTCAGGTGAGGTACCTGAATTTCGCCGCTCCGCAACTGTCCAATCGGCGGATTTGTCGGATTACGGATTAGTTCATAAACACCCCTCAGACCAAACCCATGCTATTAAACGACTTTCATGGTGAAATGAAAGTCTTTATGGTTGAACTGAAAACCTACATTCCGTTGATCTTCGATGGCAAATCTAGAATATACATAAAATAAAATGTACAGTGTCAAATAACCCTCCACGTACTGCAATTCTGTAAACCAACAGTTGAGAGCGCTGTTGACACGGAAATTGAAGATTGCCGTGCTACGTTTTGGTGGATGAAGAAAACCTAACTTTGGTCGCTTGTAATGCGATTGTTTCATTTATTGGGAAGGGAGAGAGAGAGCTGCTGTAACCCCACATGTTCTGATGAGGTCTCGTTGCATGCTGTCGTAAACCGTTAAAATAATTCTCATTGAATCAACTTGAAATGAGATTTCCCCATTTCACTGATTATTAAAACATCTTCAACCAGCCAGAGGATGATTAATCAGTGAAATTAGCTGGTGTGGTGTGTCTGGTAGTAAAACATGCACATACATGACTCCCATGGCATATGGTTGAGCATCACTTTTCAAGGGAAATCGTCACGAGTTTCCAAATTGTGCCTTTAGCGGTCACATGGAAGACTGTGCCAAAGGCTAAAATGGGGAAGTGGAGACATTATATGAGTACATGGGGCAGACCATCCTATTAATAGTTTGTTACTCTGGTTGGGGCGGCATGGTTCAGGAGGTAGAGAGGATAATCTAGTAATCAGAAGGTCGCTGGTGATCCCCAGCTCCTGCAGAGAGTGTGTTGAAGTGTCCTTGAGCAAGACATTGAATCCCCTAACTGCTCCTGATGAACAGGTTGGTGCTTTGCATGGCAGCCTCCACCATCAGTGTATGAATGTGTGTGAATGGGTGAATGTGAGGCATACATTGGTGGTGGTTGAAGTGAGTCACCCCCTTCAATGTGAAGCACTTTGGGTGTCTAGAAAAGCGCTATATAAATGTACTGATTTATTAGTATTATTATTATTATTAAAGCAATTTGAGTGGTCGATAGACTAGAAAAGCACTATACAAATGTAGTCCATTTACCATTTACCATTTAAATGGAGTGAATTTGTCCTTGTGGCATGATACAGTGACAAGGCATGTATAGTACGCACGCAGTGATAGCGTATGATGAACTCTTACCTACAGTTCACTTTCTGTGTATCAAAGTCAATATCAATGGCTATAAATGATAGTAAATTACCATAATGTATTGAAATTTTACTTTTTTAACAACTTGTATCGCCTATTTTACAGATGGAAAACTGAACGGGCCTACCAGACACCGGCCCAGGGGCCTGAGGGGTCAGTGGGTCTCTAAGCTAGAGCCTCTGCCTGAAGTCACTGTTCTTAACTTTTCATATCCAAATTGAGGGATTCAGTCATTCCTCTCATCAGCAACTCACTGTCACTGTTTTTTAAGTGATGTCTGTTAACATTAAAGGTGGCTTTAACTGATCTCATATTTGTGTACTGAGACAAGTGTATTTTGTCAAGGTGATGTTGGCTTTAACTGAGTTCACTTGAACTGTAGATCCTTTTTTTGGGGGGGGGGCTTTTTGATGTCTGTGCCCATTGTCTCATAATCTGCATAGTTAATTTATTGCTTACTCCTATGGGCATACTGGTGATTGCTTAGATGTTTGAATGCCAAATCCTACAGTTTTGTTATGTCATCACCATTCCCCATGGCTGAAAAAAGAAGACATGGTTAACCTTGGCTTAATCTACTGATGCCATAAATAAAGATTTATAAGACCTCGGTCAGCCATATCTACTTGTAAGCCATAACAATGCTTTTTCAAACTCATCACCAGTTGCCTTATTCTTCAGCATTTGACTGCTATGGTGAAGAATTACAAATTTGCCTCCAGAGGCTTTACAGCAACCCAGCATCCTGTCCTTAGACCCTCGCATCAGATAAGGAACAACAACCTAAAAAAAAATTCCAAAAAAAAAAACTAACAGGGAGAAAAAATAGGAAGAAACCTCAGGGGGAGCAACAGAGGAGGGATCTCTCTCCCAAGACAGACAGACATGCAGTGGATGTTGTGTGTACAGAATAAACCACAATTTACAGAAGACAACATTGAAAGAGGATAACAGAATTATAATGGGATTATAAAATATATGAAGAATATGATGAGGAGGAGGCCAAGCGGTGTCCAGATGCCACCAAAACAGCCTGGAACCTGAGCCACGTGACCACCATCACCATGTAGACCTGACAGGAAGACAGACTACACATGCACACAAAAGAAACCCACATCACACCATTTACATACACAGGGGAAGAAACAAGAAAAAACATTAGTCACACATCAGAGTGAGAGAAGGATATAACACTGAAACAGGATAACAAAATTATGTGGATTTATAAGATATGTAAAAAGAAAATGTGATGGGGGATGCCAAGCAGCGTCCAGGTGGTGACCACCAACACCATGGAGACCTGGGAAGAGGAGAGACTGCACGTCCACACAAGGGAGACTCACATCACACCATTCACATACACAGGAGAAGAGACAGGCGAAGACGTCATTCAGAGAGAGAGAAGAGACATGAGAGAGAAAAGAGAACAGTTGCAATTGTCAATAATATATACTCTATAATCTTGTCAGCAGAACAGTGCTTGCTAAATTCACTGAGACAGAAACCAACCCACCATGCAGTACAGGTCATGAAGTACTCAATTTAAAAGCAACTAACTGTAGGGTAAGGCAAAAAGATGAGTTTTAAGTATGAATTTAAAGGACTCAACAGACTCGGATTAACTGAGAGGCAATAGGCAGGTTATTCCACAAGAACGGGGCCAAATAGGAAAAGGCCCTGCCACCAGGTGAATTCTTCTTAATTTTGGGTACACACAGGAGCCCTGTATTTTGAGAGCAAAGAGCTCAAGATGGAATGTATGGTTTAAGAAGATCAGACAGGTAAGATGGAGCAAGCCCATTTATGATTTTATAAGTCAGCAGAAGCACCTTGAAGTCTCATTTAACTTGGATAGAAAGCCAGTGGAGGGAGGCAAGAATTGGTGTAATATGGTCAAATTTTCTAGTTTTAATTAGGATTCTGGCTAACTACAGCATTTTGAACCATCTGAAGACTTTTAGCACTAGCACATGGTAGACCTGACAATGGAACACAACAGTAATCAAGTCTGGATGGAACAAATGCAGGTGTTAGAGTCTGCGTCAGCCATAGACAGGGAAGATTGAGTTTTACCTATGTTATGTAAGTGGAAAAGGGCAGTCTTGGTGAGTTCTTTAATGTGTTTATCAAAGGAGGGCTGGGATCAAATGTAACACCAAGATTTTTAGCTAACACAATTTGTGAAATCAGAGTTGTCAAGCGTTATTGTTACTTGATCAAATTGGTGTCTGTGTCTAGCAGGGCCAACAACCAGCATCACAATTTTATCTGAATTTAAAAGAAGGAAATTTTGTGACATCTAATTTTTCACATCTGTGACATCTAATTTTTCAAGCAGGCCTCTAAATTAGTCATTTGAGTAGAGAAAAGTAGAGAGCCAAGAACCGAGCCCTGATATACACCATATTTAAAGGCAGAGAATTTCAACGTAATATCATTATAGCAGACAAACTGTATTCTTTCAGATAGGTAGGACTTAAACCAAGAGAGGGCTAGGCCAGAGACACCAGAATTACAATTTATTCTGTCTAATAATATACAGGGATCAGCGGTGTCAAAGGCTGCACTGAGGTCCAGTAGTAGAAGCACAGAGATGGAATCAGAGTTCATAGCTAATAGAAGATCGTTTACCACGCTGGTCAGAGCAGTTTCAGTGGAGTGACAAACCCTGGAAGCTGATTGAAAGGGTTCATGTAGGTAGTTTTCTTCTATATGGGTCAAAAGTTGTTGATACACAACTTTCTCTAGTACTTTAGAAAAGAATGGAAGATTAGAGACTGGTCAGTAGTTATTAGAGACCCTGGTTCAAGGTGTGGTTTCTAAAGTAGAGGTTTGCTGACTTAAAACTGCCAGGAATAGTGGCAGTACAAAGAGATAAATTAACAATGTCTAGCATTGTAGGTCCCAGAAAAGTTCAAAGGTCTTTACAAAGTTTTGCTGGTAAAGGGTCAAATAGACAAGTAGTGGTTTAGAAGCTGACATGAGCTTAGTCAAAGTATCAAGAGAGATTGTCTCAAAAGCTGTAATAACAGGGACTATCAGTGACTCATTGTATAGATATGAATTTGGCAAGACAGGATCTGCAGGAGTGGCTAGAGTTGAATAACTAATTTTGTTTCTGATCTCATCAATCTTATTGTAGAAAAAGTCTAGAAACTCATGGGCCGTGAGCAGCTAAAAGACAGCTACTTTTTAGTAAATTTAGCTATAGAAAAATATTGAAATATTGTCAAAGAGAAATATTGGATTATGTTTATTAATATTGATTAAGCAAGAGAGATACGCTGCTTTCGCAGCAGATAAAACACGCTTGTATTTCAATAAACACTCATTCCAACTACTACTACTACTACTACTACTACTACTACTTTTGGCTGCTCCCGTTAGGGGTCGCCACAGCGGCTCATCCATTTCCATCTCTTCCTGCCCTCTGCATCTTCCTCTGTCACAACAGCCACCTGCATGTCCTCTCTCACCACATCCATAAACCTCCTCTTTGGCCTTCCTCTTTTCCTCTTCCCTGGCAGCTCCATATTCGGTATCCTTCTCCCAATATACCCAGCATCTCTCCTCTGCACACATAGGTAAAAAAACTTCCAATTTTGATTTTTGGCATTTGCATTCTACTAAACTGCAGGCCTGCTTAAGAGCATGTAATCATTAAAATGAGCAAGTACAAAAGTACTAATGGATAGTCAAGGATTAGATATTTTCTGAAATAAGCCAATGACAGAAAATACAAAAAAAAAGATATTTGTTTCCATGTAAATTTTCTGCATTGTATCTTTGATCAGTTGATATGTAATTGATACTGAAGGACAATAATAAAGCATTACAATGAGCATTCTTGTTCTTTCCAGTCTCTGAGAGCAAAATGACACAACATTTTTTGTCCTCCTATCTATCTTTTGCTATCCCATCGTAATGGACGTTGGGTGCAAGACCTCCTGAACAGGGCAGGATACACAGAAAAATTCATAACTGTGAGCAAATTAATCAAACTTGAGTGTCTGTGGGTTGTGTTAGGAAATTGCACCACTCGATAGTCATACACTATATGAACCCACACAGAAGAGCTGACATTGAACAGAGGACACACTTGCTGTGAAACAAGTGAGATAACCACTTAGTTGCTATGCTGCCCTTCTTTACTCTTACAGAATGCTTTGTCACAGAATGCTTTGTGACATAAAGGAGGAAGAGCCGACAACCTATCATTTTCATGGTTGGCCCTCTTCCAACCAGCCATTAGTTATCAATCTTAAAACATCCTCTGACTGGTCTCAACCCTTCACTGAAAAACTTCACAATCCTCAATATCAGAAAGGCCAAAGACCAAGAAGTATACATTAAGGTTTTTTAGGTACTGTATGAATAGTTTTCACCAAGCCTTTCACTCGCATGTGTGACATGTGCCATGTTCTCTCAACTGGCCTCTTCATTAGCATGGGCTAACCGGTATTATTTCTCCTCTCTGAAGGGAGCTGTGGAAAATAATTTGTCTTAATGTTATGGATCAATAGGTTTATTATTTTTTATTAACCAAGAATCAGATGCTGGATTATAACGGTAACTATTGCAGGCAATCAGTTATTTTTTTACTAGATATGTAAGAACCATGGAAATAATGGTGAAACATAGCAGGATAAGAATTCTTGTATACTGTCAATACCACTAGAGGGTAGTCTCTGTAACAGGCCACGTTGCCGGAGGACTGAGACGTCATTAGGTTCTAGAAACCAAAACAATGTCTTGATAAGAAAATAACGGTCTATAGCGGGATGTGATCTAGAGTCAAAGGTGTGGTCTAAGGTTAAGCTCCACAATAGGTAGGGTTAAGCTACAGTATAAAAGAGTGTGCAGGTTGCTTCAGTTGCTCCTAGGACCAGCTCAGTTTGTTGATGTACCTTTTGTGTAGTAATACAATACATCTACTTACATCAGACTTGAAAGCAGTGAGTAATTGCATTGGACATGGAGTGATTGACTTTGAACAGTGTGCCGAGAAGAAATTCTCTCAGAGCCACTACAGTTTGGGGCCCCCTGCAGGAGCTCCCCCTTCTGCCACCATAGATGACACTCCTTGGTCCCCCTCTAAGTATGCTCCATACTTTTACTTGAGCTGAGCAAGGGTGAGAGAGTTGAACTGGTATGTTGTTTACCAGTGTAAAATGCAACAAAAAAAAAATGCATGGTGCAAAATTGTTGCACTGGACCGTTTTCTGTATTGGCCTTGTGGACTAAGTTTCTCTTGGGGGCAAAATGAGCTGTAGTGTATCATAGTGTTGTGGGTGCAGAAGTTGCTTGAGCAGGATAAATAATGAAAGATGTCAGCAAAAAGTCTTTTTTCCATTTTCATGTTGAATTAAACTCATATCTTCTAGCTATCAGATGATGAAGATAACACTAATCAGAGATGCGCCAGAACTCACAATGAGTTATTTTGGGGGTTGCGAAAGGATTAATGTAAATTGAATTGAACAAAGCCCTGTAGTATCCCACCATTTCACTTTGCAGACTTCTTTGAGGGAGACAGAATATGTTTGTCTGTATTTACCTGTGGAGTAACTGGTGGTGGTGGTAGCTGGTATTGACGTTACATTGTCATCAGATTTCCACCGTGACTCATTCTACAGTACATCAGGAGGACTTTATTTCAGCGCTATGAGGTTGTGGTCCGCTCATTCCATTTTGCAACGTCCTCAGGCAGGGTGACCTCTCCACAGATTGCAGGGTACATATGAATCTTTGGCAGGTCGACTTCACCCAACAAAAATCACCATTACACTTCACAGAACGCCTGGGAAAATGTAATTAGTGATTATACACAGCACTGTCAGAACACATCATAGTCACTGGTGTAGCAAAGAGGTGGGACGCCAGTTAAAATGTCCCTGTGGTCAGTGTCTCAAGAAAAACAAGATGTTAAATTAGGCTTATTGTTCTATTGTTATCATCAGTGGGGAAATAAAATGCAATATAAAAATGTAAAACTACATGTAACATGTATATCTTCAACTGCACATAGATACATCTGTTTAGGAACAACGGTTTGAAACAGAAAATATAGACTACTTCAGGGAACCAATGACAAACCACAGAACACCAGACACCACCAAACATGAAATGGAAACAGTCAAGTTTCTCAAGGCCAACATGAAAAGTCCTTACAATTTCAAAGTCCAAGTTGGTTATTTATTTGAGTTATATGATGGAAAGGCCACTGTAGACACAAACTGCACCATTTCTCAGCTCAAACCAATTTGCCATGTTGTGTGCATTGTGGCATGTTGTGTAACGGTGACACCGACACTGAAAAACCTAAGAAACACTCATGAAACAAAATAGGCTTTCAAAAATGAGGTCAAAGAAAAAAATACATAATAAGCTTCAATAGTGACAATTTGTGCTCATGTTTACTCAGCTCACCCCCTGCATGCAACCTTTTGTCATGGCTGTCGAGAGTTAGGCAATAAATTAAATATAAGGAAGATGACCCCAGTTCATCAGGACGTCTTACATCCAGCTGTCAGCTTCCTTCTGCTGAGAGGAAGCTGGCGTTGATTTCAAGCACACAGATGGATACTGCTTCTCTTTCCTCCAGGTCAGTATGACTTCTGCAGGCCAGACAGCTCCTAGGAGAGAGATGCAAACCTTGCAGATTACTGACATACATTTCACTTCTGTTTGCTACAAAGATAAAAAAAAAATTTTTTTAAATAGTGACTGCAAAAAAGTTGGTGTTTTCATCTTTTTACCTAAATTGAAAGTTGGTTTTTAATGCTTTCATTCGGTTCTGTGTCCCCCAGGCCTTTTGAAACCCAGTTAAACTGTGTCTGTAAATTTAGAAAATATACTCTGTGGTTATATGGTTTGTAATTTAGGGGACTAATTTAACACTATTTTTTTTAAAACTGGACCTACACTAATTGTCAATCAGCTGATAATAAATCCTACAATTCACACCAGCTATTGCCTGAAGAGTGATTTAAGTACCGCAAGTAATTTGATAAAATACATGTTTTTTCTTATAAAGTAATCTTCATGTGGTTCAGAGTCAAATGAAAATGATAACGGCAGTGAAGTGACATGAGAAAAATACCTTGTTTGTTCTGAATATTCGGTTTAGGCAAGCACTAGTTGTAACATTAGCATACAGTGTATAACATATTGTAATCAAATTAATGTTATAAATCATATAGATGCAAGTAAACTTGGTAAATACTCATCTATCAATACTGAGCTATAGGCTAAGGCCACTTTTCAATAACAAAGCTGTGTGCATTTTGCATGGAATAACCTAATTTTGCCCAAAGGTATCAAGGTTTTTACCCTCATGTTTATTTTACTGGAGAAGAAGGGGGGGCATTGTAAAAAGTTGGCAGCATTTCGTCCAGGTTCTTATTTCCTAACCCAATGCTTTCTCACATTCTTTAGCACTATAGAGACACCGCATCTATGGCTAAGACTCTACAGCTCAGACCTTGACCTCTTACATAAAGGATTTGGTATTAATTGTCATTTAATTTATGTATATTCTACTGTTGCACTAGTTTTAAGATGGATAAGCCTTAGCTAAGTGAAATTTAATTTTAACAGTAACTTCACTGAGAAGATAATAGTGACTAAAGAAGAAAAAGAAGAAAAACAAAGCTGAATACCTGATAAGACCTCAGGCAAAACGCTGTTCTTCATTAGAACTATAAGCTGTAAAGTCATTTCCCCTTTGAACCGTGAGCAATACTGCTGCTATACTGACACATGATAAATCCATCCATCACCTGTCACTTCAGAGGACACACCAAAGTCCAAAGACGTTGAGAACAAACATGTTTTTCACAAGGGCACATCTTGAGAATAATTCATACCAGAAGAGGAAGTCATCCTGAAGGCGTATTGTATTGGTTTACAGGGAAACACATTTCCTTTTTACTCTGACAGAAAAGAAAATTGCATTCATGTGTTACTCTATATATTTAACTTACAGTGACAGTGCATAGACCTGATTGGATAATAATCCAATGCTAAATTTATATTTATACATGTTAGGCATACATATGGGGACTTTCCATGCATCTCAAACTCTTGCAAAAATTCAAATGACAAATCACAACAAAACTACAATATTATATTATGATATTATAACTACTACTATTACTACTACTACTTTCGGCTGCTCCCGTTAGGGGTCGCCACAGCGGATCATCCGTTTCCATTTCTTCCTGTCTTCTGCATCTTCCTCTGTCACACCAGCCACCTACATGTCCTTCCTCACCACATCCATAAACCTCCTCTTTGGCCTTCCTCTTTTCCTCTCTCCTGGCAGCTCCATATTCAGCATCCTTCTCCCAATACACCCAGCATCTCTCCTCCACACATGTCTAAGCCATCTCAATCTTGCCTCTCTTGCTTTGTCTCCAAACCGTCCAACTTGAGCGGTCCCTCTAATATAATAATTCCTAATCCTGTCCTTCTTCATCACTCCCAGTGAAAATCTTAGCATCTTCCGCTCTGCCACCTCCAGCTCCACCTCCTGTCTTTTCGTCAGTGCCACTGTCTCCAAACCATAAAACATAGCTGGTCTCAAAACCATCTTGTAAACCTTCCCTTTAACTCTTGCTGGTATCCTTCTGTTGCAAATCACTCCTGACACTCTTCTTCACCCACTCCACCCTGCCTGCACTCTCTTCTTCACCTCTCTACTGCACTCCCCATTACTTTGGACAGTTGACCCCAAGTATTTAAACTCATATGCCTTCGTCACCTCCACTCCTTGCATCCTAACCATTCCACTGTCCTCCCTCTCATTCATGCATAGGTATTCCATCTTGCTTCTACTGACTTTCATTCCTCTTCTCTCCAGTGCATACCTCCACCTCTCCAGGCTCTCCTCAACCTGCACCCTACTCTTGCTACAGATCACAATGTCATCCGCGAACATCATAGTCCACGGAGACTCCTGCCTGATCTTGTCCGTCAACCTGTCCATCACCATTGCAAACAAGAAAGGGCTCAGGGCTGATCCTTGATGTAATCCCACCTCCACCTTGAACCCATCTGTCCTTCCAACCACATACCTCACCATGTCACACTGCCCTCATACATATCTTGCACCACTCCTACATACTTCTCTGCAACTCCCGATTTCCTCATACAATACCACACCTCCTCTCTCGGCACCCTGTCATATGCTTTCTCTAAATATACAAAGACACAATGCAACTCTTTCTGGCCTTCTCATTACTTCTCAATCAACATTCTCAAAGCAAACATCGCATCTGTGGTGCTCTTTCATGGCAAACCATACTGCTGCTCGCTAATCGTCACCTCTACTCTTAACCTAGTTTATATTACTCTTTCCCAAATCTTCATGCTGTGGCTGATCAACTTTATACCTTTGTAGTTGCTACAGTTATGCACATTGCCCTTGTTCTTGAAAATCGGTACCAGTATGCTTCTTCTCCACTCCTCAGGCATCCTCTCACTTTCCAAGATTGTGTTAAACAATCTAGCTAAAAACTCCACTGCCATCTCTCCTAAACACCTCCATGCCTCCACACGTATGTCATCAGGACCAACTGCCTTTCCTCTCTTCATCCTCTTCATAGCTGCCCTCACTTCCTCCTTGCTAATGCACTGAACTTCCTGATTCACTATCCCCACATCATCCAACCTTCTCTCTCTCTCATTTTCTTCGTTCATCAGCCCCTCAAAGTAGTCCTTCCACCTTCTCAGCACACTCCCCTCGCTTGTCAGCACATTTCCATCTCTATCCTTGATCACCCTAACCTGATGCACACCCTTCACAGCTCGGTCCCTCTGTCTAGCCAATTGGTACAAGTCCTTTTCTCCTTCCTTAGTGTCTAACCTGTCATACAACTCACCATGTGCCTTTTCCTTTGCCTTTGCCTTTGCCACCTCTCTCTTCACGTTATGCTGCATCTCTTTGTACTCCTGTCTACTTTCTTCATCTCTCCGACTATCCCACTTCTTCTTTGCCAACCTTTTCCTCTGTATACTTTGCTGTACTTGCTCATTCCACCACCAAGTCTCCTTGTCTTCCTTCCTCTGTCCTGATGACACACCAAGTACCTTCCTAGCTGTCTCCCTCACTATTTCTGCAGTGGTTGTCCAGCCATCTGGCAACTCTTCACTACCACCCAGTGCCTGTCTTAACTCCTGCCTGAACTCCACACAACAGTCTTCCTTCTTCAACTTCTTCCTCCTCTTGGTCTCCAAAGTAATCCTACAGACCACCATCCGATGCTGCCTAGCTATGTTCTCCCCTGTCACCACCCTGCAGTCTCCAATCCCTTTTAGATCACGCCTTCTACATAAGATATAGTCCACTTGCGTGCACTTTCCTCCACTCTTGTATGTCACCCTGTGTGATATTATAACTACGATATGCCCAATTTATGATATTATAACTATGATATGCCCAATTTCCCCTCGAGGATGAATGAAGTATTCTGATTCTGATTCAGATATTGGCTATGTACACTTATCAGAACAACGTTCTCATGATGTTTATGTGTTTTTTCTCCTTATACAGATACAACCCCAGCTGGGGATTTCTTCTCTGGTGTGTAGGGAAAAGGTGAAACGTGGAGGAGAGTCAGGCCTGCTCCTGCAGAGCTTCAAGGAAAGGAATGCAGGGATGCAGGGGGCAAAGAATCGATGAACCCCTTCTAAGTAAATAGACATCTGGCCCAATGAAGCAGTTAATACCCCCCTGAAAAGGAAAGAGAAAGAGATCGGTGAGCTTTTTATACCTCACGAGAAAAATCAAAGATTTTTATTCAAAAGTTTAAATGATCCTCATTGATTGACATTAGAATAAGCCTGAATACACCCACAAAAATGCCAGTATTCTGTTAGTCAAAGGGCCAAGAATGCATATATCCACAATAATATTTGACTGATAGGTTTGCTAATGTCAGCATATCATATGGAAATATTTGCTTTCTCAGATGGCAGAAATCTCTTATTTTGGAGAGAAACTCAGAAATCACAGAAACACTGCTTTAAGGTTATATCTATATCTTAGATATATAGCTGATGAGTGCATTGAGCATGAAACATGCTTGTTCTGCCATTTAACAACTTTGAGCAATAAAAAACATCTATATCTATATCTATATTATAGCTAGCTAGATAGATAGATAGATCTACACTACCGTTCAAAAGTTTGGGATCACCCAAACAATTTTGTGTTTTCCATGAAAAGTCACACTTATTCACCACCATATGTTGTGAAATGAATAGAAAATAGAGTCAAGACATTGACAAGGTTAGAAATAATGATTTGTATTTGAAATAAGATTTTTTTTACATCAAACTTTGCTTTCGTCAAAGAATCCTCCATTTGCAGCAATTACAGCATTGCAGACCTTTGGCATTCTAGCTGTTAATTTGTTGAGGTAATCTGGAGAAATTGCACCCCACGCTTCCAGAAGCAGCTCCCACAAGTT
The DNA here is from genome assembly GCF_029633865.1 of Lampris incognitus. NCBI lineage: Eukaryota > Metazoa > Chordata > Actinopteri > Lampriformes > Lampridae > Lampris > Lampris incognitus. The sequence goes on from NC_079213.1 coordinate 83,043,862, forward strand.
GGATTGGTTGGATGGGCACTTCTTTGAGCAGATTGAGTTTCTGGAGCATCACATTTGTGGGGTCAATTAAACGCTCAAAATGGCCAGAAAAAGAGAACTTTCATCTGAAACTCGACAGTCTATTCTTGTTCTTAGAAATGAAGGCTATTCCATGCGAGAAATTGCTAAGAAATTGAAGATTTCCTACACCGGTGTGTACTACTCCCTTCAGAGGACAGCACAAACAGGCTCTAACCAGAGTAGAAAAAGAAGCGGGAGGCCGCGTTGCACAACTGAGCAAGGAGATAAGTACATTAGAGTCTCTAGTTTGAGAAACAGACGCCTCACAGGTCCCCAACTGGCATCTTCATTAAATAGTACCTGTTAGAGCCTGTTTGTGCTGTCCTCTGAAGGGAGTAGTACACACCGGTGTAGGAAATCTTCAATTTCTTAGCAATTTCTCGCATGGAATAGCCTTCATTTCTAAGAACAAGAATAGACTGTCGAGTTTCAGATGAAAGTTCTCTTTTTCTGGCCATTTTGAGCGTTTAATTGACCCCACAAATGTGATGCTCCAGAAACTCAATCTGCTCAAAGAAGTGCCCATCCAACCAATCCAACTTGTGGGAGCTGCTTCTGGAAGCGTGGGGTGCAATTTCTCCAGATTACCTCAACAAATTAACAGCTAGAATGCCAAAGGTCTGCAATGCTGTAATTGCTGCAAATGGAGGATTCTTTGACGAAAGCAAAGTTTGATGTAAAAAAAATCTTATTTCAAATACAAATCATTATTTCTAACCTTGTCAATGTCTTGACTCTATTTTCTATTCATTTCACAACATATGGTGGTGAATAAGTGTGACTTTTCATGGAAAACACGAAATTGTTTGGGTGATCCCAAACTTTTGAACGGTAGTGTATATATTTACATATCTAAGTTTAATTTATTATCATTATTATATTATTATTATTATTATCTATTTATCTATCTATATACTATATATATATAATCTATATAGCTACATATCTATATCTATCTATCTATCTATCTATCTATCTATCTATCTATCTATCTATCTATCTATATGTATATATACATATAGATAGATAGATAGATAGATAGATAGATAGATAGATAGATAGATAGATAGATAGATAGATAGATAGATAGATAGATAGATAGATATAGATCTATCCATCCATCCAACCATCCCTTATCCAAACTGCTTATCCTACACAGGGTCGCGGGGATGCTGGAGCCTATCCCAGCAGACACTGAGCAGTAGACAGGGAGACACCCTGGACAGGCTGCTAGGCCATCACATGCCCCCCCCCCCACACACACACACACACCTAAGGACAATTTAGTATGGCCGATTCACCTGACCTCCATGTCTTTGGACTGTGGGAGGAAGCTGGAGCACCCGGAGGAAACCCACGCAGACACAGGGAGAACATGCAAACCCCACACTCCACACAGAGGATAACCCGGGATGACCGCCAAGGTTGGACTTCCCTGGGGATCGACCTTCTTGTTGTGAGGCGACCACGCTACCACTGCATCACTGTGAAATTTTCTTACCTGGATTATTGAGCATGCATCAAGACACTGCTTTAAGGCACACCTTCACATAAAGATGAATGGAAATTTAAAAGGAATAAATCTGAATTTCAGCATCAGAATTTGTGACTTGCAGCTCAGTAGAGTCATCTAAAAAATATGATGCATTCACATATAAACTGTCTGTAAAGTCAGTTCTGTGTCCACTGAAACCTCTAAACAGATGTTTCTTATTATAGGCCTCCAAAAAACAGTCTGAGGCCTGGTGCTTTTAAGGGCCAAAAAATGATTCAGCACCATTAAAACTTAAAAAGAAAAAAGGAAAAGGAAAAGGAATCAGAAAAAACAATTTAGGGCCAGAGACAGGTGACCATACAGCAGGGTCCTCCAGAGCTGTTGGGACCACAAACACAGCAGCAATCATAAGGTGTGTCCATAAGTACTGATGCAATGCTGCATGAAATTGAGCACACTAAACATATTTAAACATTATGTTACATACGTCCTCTTCATGGTAAATCATTTGAGTAGTTAGAGTGATAAAGAAATGGAGCTTATCATGCGCGCACACCAATGGAGAGCTGGTGGCCAATATTATCTCTCAATCTGTGTGTCCTGATAACTACTGGTGATTGCCTAAACCTGGACTATCTAACTGAGTCTGCTCCTTGTTGAGATTTCAAGCCATCCACATTTTCAAGCTATACTTCATCAAAAAAAAAAGGTTTTTCCATTTAATGCTTTGCCGAGATGATGTGTGCCATGGTCAGTCTTAGCAATAGGAGCCTAGCTGGTTAAGTGTTTGTTTTGTGTAGTATGGTGGTTCTCAGTCAGGTCCTCAGGTACCACCAGCACTGTTAGTTTTCAATTCTCTAGTTATTCCCAGCTATGGGTTAAATAGTGTCACTTCGTAGTGGATACCTCGGGAGAGGAATAGGCTATAGGGTTAAACCCCTACAGAAAATCATCGTCTACAGTGCCTTTGTTTTTTGTTTTTCTTGCCCTTTTGTGTCTGTCTAAGTCCAAGAGTACTGCTGGCATCGTGTGTGGCTGCCGCTTCTCCCTCTTGTAGCCCCCCTTCCCATCCACCCCTGTATGTCTGTGTTATGTTTATCCGTTGTCTTGTTTCACCCCGTTTATTGTAAAGTGACTTTGAGTGTATTATTATTATTATCATCATCATTATTATCATTATTATTATTATTCCAGCCTACAATCATGGAGGTTTTACACCTGGAACAACAGCTGAATAGAGTGAACTACCCCATAAAAAAGAGGACCAGCAATACTGATGGCACCTGAGGATCTGATTGAGAACCACGCATCTAGTCGGGCTGTATATGGGAATTGACAGTGATCAAGGTTTAAGCCTCCCTGCTTTTTCTTCTTTGCATTGAGTCACGGGGACTGATTTTTATGTCTTTTGAGCTTATGAGTACATGGTGATCTGTTATGATCCAAAGAACGAGAAAGAATAAGAGCTACAAGGGAACATGATAGCACTTTAAGTGAAGTTCCTGCTAAAGGGGGCTTTTCTGTTTGCTGTGCTTTGATATCAACCTCAGAGGAATGAGTAAATTCCCTCCAACATGAACAAACTGCACATTCTGTTGACATCAGACACCAGTTTTCACCAAACTGACACGCCCTCAAGAGCCATTTGGATATCAGACTGTATAATGACAGTTTTCAATGGTGGGTATGTGGCTATCAAAACAATAGTTTGTTTATATATATGCAATAGTTAAACAAAAGAATATTCTGATGTCCCATTGATTAATTTTATCAAACCTATTCTAAAATGAGTGGATTCAGCCCCTGACTTACATCTGTCTTTATATGAAGCTAGATTTTAAGTGAACTCTTTTGGCAGAGAACGGTACTTCTAAGAGAAAATGACGCTTTCTGGGTGAAAGTGCAACCAGGAAGAGTGATCATTAAAGCCAGAAAGCCCTGAAAGCGTGTTCGTGCAGGAGGATACAGATGCTAAGCATCAGGAATCTGGGTAAAGGGTCAACCTGATGGAGACTGAAGGGAGTACCACCCTTTCAATTGTAAATACCTGTTGCATGTGGTTTACAGGGCAAAATGTATACCCAATGACTTCCACATAAGGAGCTGTGAGGCGACTCGTCACCCTTCACTTAGTATTCTGTTGGCCTCATCCACACTGACGGGCCTCTTACAAAGGCCCCGGTCCCCTATTTGGAGAGTTCATGATGGTTGGTGTCTTCAGTTGTCAAAGACATGACGTTGTCATTTTGATGGCTCAATTTCACTGTCACACATATTCTTGGGATTCAAGAGCCCCACTGATTAACTTTGAGTGAACATTTCCCTCAAACACACCATCAGTTTGATCTTCTGGATCAAAGACCTTTGATTGAACTGTGAAATCTAATTCACATCTCCTTCCGTTGAGATTAAAAATCTCTTTTTTGTGGGACACCGGGCCAAGATAGCGCAACCCAATCCCAAAGACACATGTTAAAACACACAGGATGCAGAAGAACTCAGAACAAAACAAAAGTATATCCCGCTTATGAAAGTATTCGTCCACTTCGCAGTCTTTTATCATACATTCAGACACACCATAAGGACACAATAGAAATACATTCAATTGAAACATATTGCCTGTCCTAAGTAAGGGCTGATGGCATGTTTTCGCTAAATGAGGCTGTTTTTGAAATTATGAAAGATTTGCCAACATTAATTTTTTTTTAGGACTCAAAAAAACCTCAAACTACATCCACTGTCCATGTGTATAAAACCAAAATTTAATTAAGTATATATTTTCAACATCTAAATTGTCTTAACAATCAATAAGCAGTCAAACTTAATATGAATCACAAAATCATCTTAAATTCAGTATCATGCACATTACTGTCAGTGGTTTTGGCCATTGCCCATCAACAAGGTAGTGTTGTTGGACTGGTCTTGGGCCCCCCTCCCCAACGGTGCATGTCTGATCTAAAACAGACCCAAGGGTATTTTCTGTCCATCCCCCTCCCCCATCAAGCTGATGGAAGGCACCCACCACATGATCTTATCCTAACCTTTCACACACTAACCCACTAGAGACTGGAGGCACAACTCCAACCCTGTGTGTGGGTGCTGACGCACTGTGTGCATAGTCATTAGTCTGATAGTTGCGAGATGGAGATAATGTTGTAATCTGTACAGTTACAGTGGTACAGTCATCATGATGCCATACCTCAGGACATGGTGGAGAGCAACTGAGATGATTTGCCAGTAGAGCTGCATTGGGCCATGCTGTTATTATATCTCTGTACTTCGATCTGTGGTCAGTTCTAAATTGTAATGAAGGGGGAACCGTTTTATATATGTACTTAAAGCTTTCAGACAACCTTAGTGTGAGGTTATGTGGTTTGTTTTGGAACTGAGAGCAAATATCAGAATCAAATTCAGTTTATATTGGCCATATTAAGTTACATCATCAAGGGTCACATGTAACATGACAGCAAATATAAGCAGTATATACAAAGTTAGGAATAAGCATGTAAATTTGGGAATGAAAAGTTAGAAATAGGCCCCCTGGATCTGTTCTATGCAATCTGTACAAGGTCTCTGGCAGAGCCCAAGTAAGTACATAAGTATAGATCTCAGTAAAAGAAAAACATTCGGAAATATATACACAAAGATATAAAGAACATAGCACTTAGTGCTGAGTATTTTGAACATTGAAAATGTATTCCAGCTTACAGGAAACAGCTCCTGTGATTAGGGATACATTATTCTTTTATGATGACCATATCATCATCGGCGGTTATTCGGGGTCGAGTATGACCGTCCTCCCTCTGGGTCCCTCTGGGTCTTCAGGTGGGCGTAGAGGCTGATCCTGGAGCCACATAATGGGAGGATGCCTGCACGTGACTGCTTTTTGCGTGGAGTGGCTGATGCGCCTGCAGCCACCACACAGTCCTTGGCAGGGGGTGGCCAGAGTCCAATGGCATGGAGAACCAAGATGATTGGGGACCACCCTCTGTTGCAGCCTTCATCCACCTTCACTGGAGACATCTTCCGCCAGTTCTGCTGTTCAGGTCTTTGTTGGATCGCACTTCGTCTTGAACCTCCGCCTTGACCTATCCACCTTTGGTGACCCTACCAGGAGCCAAGCTCCGGACAGCATAGCTCTTGGGATCATTAATACATGCAAGCTTCACCACCACGGCAAGATGGCGATCCAGGAGAAATTATGACCATAATGAAATATCTAAACCTGGATGATTTTGTGCATGTACTCAATCCAGGCCTTCAAGCATTCTTAAGTTTGTGGTTTCCTTAGATCTTTTTGTAACCATTTACATCTTAATTTTACACTTATTCCAACTTACAGGAAACAGCTATTATTGTAACTGGGCCAGGGGACAGGGAGGCACCGGTCTGTCCAAGTACAACTTTATTAGCAAGTCGAGCATTGTGTTCAGATACTGCTGAGAGCAAAGGAAGAGAAGCTCCTGCTGCTGATTTTGGACCTTGCTGTAAACTCTACAGTCTCTCACGCGTCAGCAAAGAGAAATATAGCAGATATTGGAATACGTGCACTCCCAGCATGGCCAGTCTCATTCGGATCTTCCCTGTCCATGTCTACATTGTTCCCTATCATGTTCTCAAGCACAACCAGTACAGCTGGTTTGCTATTCTGCCAGGTAGTTCATTACAGGAGTCCTACTTTGTTGTGTTCAAAGTAGAGAGAGTGATCATTAGCAATATAAAAAGACACGCCGGTCAGGTGAATCGGCCATACTAAATTGTCCCTAGGTGTGTGTGTGTGTGTGTGTGTGTGTGTGTGTGTGTGTGTGTGTGTGTGTGTGCGTGTGCGTGTGTGTGGGCCCTGTGATGGACTGGCGCCCTGTACAGGGTGTCTCCCCGCCTGCCACCCAATGATTGCTGGGACAGTCTCCAGCATCCCGTGACCCTGAGAGCAGGATAAGCGGTTTGGATAATGGATGGATGGATGGATGGATGAATGAAACTATAAAGGTTGGAGTAGGTTAAGAGGTGACTGTAGGTTTTCTGAATACAATTAAGACCATGCAGCTATTCAGGTCATTATCATTGCTGATAATTTTATTTGTTTTAATTTGCTGCAATTTGTGGCTTAGGTGCCTTACAAATACAATTTTATTTTATATTAGCCTAATATAATAGCTCATTTATATTTTTATTTTTCTTATACTACAGTCATTTTATTTCAAACTGAATGCATGGCACATCTGGACCCATAGAAAGGTCGCTCACCTGAGTTTGTTTATAACACTTCTTGGTGGATCACAACTTGAGAAGGATGCATCTGTTCCAAGGCACACAAAAAAATAGAGGAATTCCATTTTCCTTTTCGTTACTGTCTCTACAAAATGTTTCCTGTCCACAAAATGACAGTGGTTACATTCTGGACAAGGTTTAACAGTCATGGGTTTGTGAGTTCTGTTTGGGCTCAAGTCAGGTTTTGTTTTTGTTGAAATCACGATGTATGTCTGCACACATGTTGACTTGTAGATGACTTTATGAGGAACTATTTAGTGCCTGTGGATTCTGGATTCTGGGGTTTGTCTTTTATGTATAGCCTGCAAATGAACTCTGAATTAATATGTTCCAGGAATTTGGCATTGAAGAAATGCCTCAACAGTGGAAAATCGATATATATGCCATTTTTGGAACATTACAAAGCCTTACAATGTGCCCATCATGTGCCTGGCGTATGTGATGTGTGTTGTTGTTACAGTATGTATTGTTACAATATGTGTGTTTTACGGTATGTGTTGTTACAGTGTGGGTTGTTACAGTATGTGTTGTTACGGTGTGTGTTGTTACGGTATGGGTTGTTACGGTGTGTGTTATGTTATGTGTTGTTACGGTGTGCGTTCTTTTGGTGTGTTAATATGCTGTGTGTTGTTGCGATGTGTTATTATGGTGTTTGTTCTTGCAGTGTATGTTATTAAGGTGTGTGTTCTTGCGGTGCGTGTTCCTGGTTGCCAGCCCTTGTCAGGAGAGAAAGTGTCAGCGGAGGGTACAACTTTCTTCTACTTTCCCACAGTGGTTTGTAACATCTGTTATTCCAGACCAGGGAGACTTTGTGGAGATGTGGTCTACAATGAAAACGACAGCAACTGACCTGATATAGTCATCAGAACTACATGAAATGTCGTCTTAAAAAAACTTATCTATTTAAAAAAAATCTCTGTAAGTGATTTATTAAGTTTGTTTGTTAAGTAAAACAACGTAGGATAGGTTTTTTTTTTCTTCATGTAAATGTAAGATTTTGTGGAACACACCTACCGAGTGGACGATAAAAAGTATAAAACGATGTTAAGTTCGGCTATGCAAGAACAAAATAATTTGGTAGAAAATACAATAGTAATAACAATACTTTATTCATATTGTAGCGAATTCAGGGGGCAACCACAGGAAGTGCCGCGGCCGAGACGCGAACCCGTATCGCCCGCACCGCAGGAGACAACTACAATATAGTACTGTAGCGAATTCGGGGGACAACGCAAACACAGGAACTGCCGCGGCCGGGAAGCAAACCCGTATCGCCCGCACCGCAGGAGACATCGCTAGCCGCTCGACTAATGGGTCAGACCCGCCAGCCAGCGGCCAGCGTGTCTACTTATCCATGCACGTTACACTACCCCTCCTCCGGGAAGCTCGTCCCCACGCTTAAGCATATAAGCTCCTTCACGCCTCAGGGCGCATACGCTTCCGATGGCCTTACGGTCGCTCCATCCCACTTCTGACACCAATGTAGCGAATTCGGGGGACAACGCAACCACAGGAACTGCCGCGGCCGGGCAGAGAACCCGTATCGCCCGCACCGCAGGAGTCATGGCTAACCGCTAGACTAAAGGGTCAGACCCGCTAGCCAACGGCCAGCGTGTCTACTTATCCATGCACGTTACAGTACCTTTATTATAGCTACAAAGCGCATTACAATAACATGGAACAATTAAAACACACGCAATAAAAACACGAAGTGCCAGTAAGAGACTAAATAAACTAAAAGGGAAAAGCAGGAAAAATAGCACGACAAAAAGAAAGCTCAAGAAACAGTAAAGTAAAAAGTAAAGTAACAGTAAAGGACAGAATCTAACTACAATGGAGACATCAGAAGGCCTTGTTGTAAAGAAAGGGTTCGTGGGAGGATGATCCAGTTTCATTTCTTCGGAGTGAATTTGGTAGAATGATTCTGTTTGGTAAATGAACACAAGTCGGTTTTCCCACCACGTATAACGCATCACAGTTGTCTCTCCGTTCATTCAAACACTTCCGTTGTGCTCAAAGTGAGCAACACATCCCTCCCCCTCGGCACTGGCAGCCAATCAGAGCGCGCCTTCTCCTAAGGCGCTTTAGAAGAAGCAAATAAAAACCTCACCGTGCCGACCGTCACGTACCAAACACACAGTGGAGACAGGAGAAGAGGGACGGACGTTTTGCCGCTGCAAACCTGCGATCCCCACCAAAAAAAAGAAAGAAAAAAGATGCAGACCTCCCGGCTTCTCTTTCTCCTGCTGACCGTCCCAGTGCAGGCGGCCACCGGTTCCCCCACCAGAGAGAAGTACGCCTCCTCGGGAGACGTCAACGTGGTGGCACACGGCCTCCTGCAACTGGGCCAGGGCCTGAGGGAGCATGTGGAGAAGACCAAGAGCCACATGAGAGATGTCAACGCCAAGCTGAGGGCCCTGAACGGCACCGTGGCCGAATTAGAGAAGAGGCACAAAGGTGGAGAGGCAGAGGTGGAGAACATCGAGAAGCTGGCAGAGGAGCAGCTGGATGAAGTGAGGAGCAGGGTTGAGAAAATGAGGGCGGAGAACGAGACCATACACTCCAGGGTGGACCGATTGGAGCAGAGGGTGGATGCAGCGCTAGGAGCAGCAAGACCAGGTCGCCACGACCAGGTCCCCTTTATCCAGGTGAGACAAAGTCACATTAGTTTTACTGGGGAAAATTGATTCATCCTCCTTGATTTACCATTCAGACAGTTATGAGTGTCAGTGGTGAGTGTAGACTGAAAGCATTGAGAGTAAAAACAGGGTGGATAGCTTTTGTTTTTCCTTTCACTGACCACAGCAGTTATATGTTTCCAGAACTGACCAGATACTTAAACTATTTTCACTACTTTAACTATCACCAGTGTCAGTTTTAGACTGGAAATGAATTGTCTTGTACAGTAGCAGCTGCAAATCAAGTGTATCACTGCTGTTGGATTACCCTTAAATGTAAATCCATCTGAGACAAAGAGTCATCTATGAAACCATGTCGCGATGTTATCTCCAGAGGATCTTGGAGGCACAGAGCAAACGTATAGATGACCTGATGGAGAAGATCCAGCAACAGCAGGATAAACTGGACAAACAGAGTCTTTACCTACAAGCACTGAACAGCAAGGTATGTCGTGCATATATACTATATACACTATGGCTATTGACATTTGAGCATGGAGCCATCATGCAGAGTAACTCACAATGAGCGAGCACATCAAGGTTTAGTTCGCTAATTAAAGGACATTTTGACTAAAGGACATACTGACTATAGTAGGAGTAAAAAACCTGCAAGGCTCAAGTCAAAGGATTATCCTTTTTTAAAACAACATATCAAAATGGTCTTATTTTCTAAACCCTCTCACCGCTAAAGAGAAAATACATACAACTTTTAAGCTCGAAGCATTTAAATAATGATAATGTGTGGAAATGTGTTATCAACAATCTTCACACTGTGTTGAAAACAGTGCTCCAACCTCTCCACTCCACTATTCTGTTTTCCTTCAAGTTGGACAGGAGAGTAAGTTGCATATCGAGATTTGATGGTAATTTTTAACCCCGTGTTTCACCTTTCAGGTCACAACGAAGAGGGTCAAGTCACACCAACGCATAGATGGAGAGACTGCTATGAAGGCTGACCCGGCACAAAGCAACATCCCAGAAGGTAAAAGCAGATTTCTAATGGTTAGTACTGCTTAAAATATGGAAATATGTTGAAATATTTCAGGTATAATGAGAAGAAAAAAGAAGTCACTTTCATTAAGCCACTAGGTGATCGCTGAAACTTGGCATTGCAAATTTTATATTTTAGGGGATGTCTAGAAATAATATCCCTTTTTTACATGCTAAAAACATTAGTTGCAGGTTTAAGTCTTTTGCAGAGTTAAGTCTTCTCCCTTTCGCAACAGTAATTAACCATCAACAGTTGATGGCATGTCTTAATACTCTGTGGGCACTAAAAGGTTACTGTCGACTGCTTTCTTAAAGTAGCAATAAAACTGCTGATTTCTGAATCACCTTCTTATCTAAATGGTGTTATTTTCAACAATCCCATATCATCCATCCATCCATTATCTGTGCCGCTTATCCTGCTCTCAGGGTCGAGGAGAAAACACAGATACATTCAAAACCCAATTCATTTCAGTAGCAATGGCAATAGAATTTGTGGAAATGTGTTAATCTGCACGTGTTAAAAACTTTGCTCTGAACTACATTGCACCAGAGATGTTTTGATGCAGTTTGTTCTTCTCAAGATTAAATGCCCACTACCTAGGCATTTATTCTCATCCCTAGTATGTAAGTCACAGTGTGCTGTTATGTCACACCTCATCCAAAAATGTCAAAATGTAAAAGAAAATAAATTACCTTTGACCCCCCCAGTTAACAATAAGTTCGCTGCTGATAGTGCAGCTCACAGGCTGTCCAAAGATCAGTAGAAGGAAGACAGAGGCTTTTTCGTTTCACCTACATTCCAAAGGCTATCAAAGAAGGTTGAATCAGTTCAACTGGATACCTTTATAATAATTCAATAGACGTTGTAGCCAGATGAACTAATTCAACCTTCTTTGGTTTTCTTATCTGGATTATTGAGCATGCATCAAGACATTCCAGAGGCTACTGTAAGCACTTGGTGAAGCAGGCCTGGGACAATAAACAGGCTGACACAAAACAGTAACAGTACATTTCATCCAAACACCAAAGTTTTCCATACATCCAAAAATTCATCAACTGCTTTCTCTAATTCACCAGCTAACTACATTTTGTCATCCTCCAAATGATGATGGTTTACCTGCCAAAGCGGCAAGTGGACAACCTTAACAAAGCAAGGAGTTACCGACATTTTGGCTGGGGGGGGGGGGGTGATCATTTTTCACCCTGGTAAACTTGGAAGCTGTAACCACATGGCTCCAAATCACTGAATCATCGGACGGTGGTTTGCTTTGTTCCTTCTATTCCAGGTTTGCCCAGAGACTGCCAAGACCTGTTTGTACAAGGGCAGAGAGCCAGCGGTGTCTACACCATCCAGCCTCAAGACTCTGCCCCCTTCAACGTCTTTTGTGAAATGACTTCGGGTGAGTCCATCTGAAAATTATTAGCCTGAAAGTTTTCACTAGAAACTGACTCATTCAGCAACAAAAAAAGACACACACGCATGCACTATTTCAAAAAAAATTGGCATTGGTTTTCCTAGTTTTATAACTTAAGCCCGTTTGAGAAATTTTGTTTTGGAGAGAAAAACATGGTTCAGGAATACATTGTAATAAGAAATCTTGAATTTGTGGTTTGCTTTTTGTGGCCTAAGTGCTTCTCTTCTCTTCTCTCGCTGTTCCAACTCAGGGGTCGGATGGACCGTCATTCAGAAACGTCACGATGGATCCCAGAACTTTGATCAGCTGTGGGAGGATTACAAAAAGGGCTTTGGTCACTTGGATGGTGAGTCAAAATTTGGGATTAAAAAAATGATTTAAAAAAAAAATCAACATCACGGCTCCTCTTCCTGCATCAGTCACAAACACTAGTCTGAAACTTGCTGCTTCACCCTCAGGTGAGTTCTGGCTAGGCTTGGAAAACATCCATTCTCTGTCCAGACAAGGGCTGAACATGCTGGAGGTGGTGCTCTCTGATTGGATAGGACAAGAGCAGTCAGGCCGTTACCAGTTCAGGTTGGACGGAGAGGAGAGGAACTACGCCCTCCACGTAGAGCATTCTTCTTCTGATGCTCTGGAGGGCATCATGACACCAGCAACCTCTGGTATCCCTTTCTCCACCTCAGACCGAGATAATGACCTCAGCGCTGAAGTCCAATGTGCCAAACTTTTATCAGGTAGGCTCATCTCTTGAAACTTGTCCTTAAGCTGTTCCTGGCAGTAGAAGTGCCCTTGAGCAAGGCATTGATTGGTGCACAACCTTAGGGTGAAGTCTTTAACCAGAACCTTATTCTCTTACAGGAGGTTGGTGGTTCAGCAGCTGTGGGGAGGCAAACCTAAACGGCAGGTATGGCAGAAGACCCAACCTGCACAAAGGACAACAGTCCAGAAGACAGGGCATGTTTTGGACGCCTGCAAATGGACAAAGCAACTCTCTGAAGATCACCATTATGAAGATCGCTCCTGCTGTGATTAAGCAATAAGTGCATCAATCTGGCCCAGTCTTAAAAAGAGCTGTGGACCAAAGAAATCGTTAAAGTCAGAGAGGGACCATCATGACCACAATCACTTTAGTTTCCCAGGCACACTCAGACAAAACAATAATGCTGGACTAATTTGAACTAAGAGTATATTGCTAATTACAATATGCAAAAGATGAGTGATTTGTTTGGAAAAAAAACACCAGATAGTTGGTTGTTTTATATGCTATGCTATATGTTAACTCACTGTCTCAGTGGATACACTCAGTCTTATTGACTGCTACAGCAATATTCCCTTTAAAAGGGCTACACTTCTGATTTTTTTATTGCCTATATATGTTGTGTATAGTTTCATATTTCTGCCATTTACAAGCTTCAAATGACATTAAAACCTAAAGTTAATCATTTTTATTTAAATTGCAAGACATGCATGAAATCAAAGTTAAAAAAAAAAAACAACGCAACCTTGTTCTGTCCATCAGTGCTTGATGTAAATACAGCTTCCCCTAGTGGATCATCTCTACGAGCCTCTGATACAAAAACAGAATTTGTGACATCTCAGGTAATCAGACAGGACAGTTGGTAAGCCGGTTAGGGGTTTTGCATCTTACACATAGGCACTGCAACAGAAAAAAAATAGCTGCTGCAGGAATTGAACCTGTGACCTTATGGACACAAGGTGGTCATATCGACGAGATAGGAGTATGTACAACGCATATGAGATTTAAATGTATAGTCTTATAAGGACAGCGACAGCATTTTTTTTGGTAAAATAACATACAATATTATAAGGAGAACTGATAAAAGATCGAAACATTATTACTGCAAACTGGCCATCCTACATCACCGCTGTCAAGAAAAACAAACTGATTGCACATTTGAATGTTTCCTGAGAACCACGTCACCGGTATGTGCACGGTTCAATTTAGCACTGCTGCCACCTAATGGTAAAGAGTATGTAACGCAATACACAGAGGGTTGACTTAGTACCCCTGGGACTGTAAAGTCATAACCCTAGTAACCCTGGCAATATGAAAAGAAACTGAATGTTTCAGTAACTTACTCGTTATTATTTATGCTGGGCTACGCCACAGAACTGATGCGTAAGTCACTACAACTACCGCAAGATACAGACATCCGTTTGGAGAGAGCGCACATGCACCTCCGAGATCGGTGATTGTGAAATTCAGACTATTAATTCACTAAGGAATTAATTCTACGGCAGGCCTGGAAACCGAAACAAATCATGTAGCAAGGGGACAGAGTGTGTTTCGACCAGGGCTAATCCCCGGAAGTCCAGAAGACGCGTGAAGAGGTACGACAGGTGATAAGACAACTCCGAGAAATGAACATCACAGCCAGGTCTCCATACCCTGCTAGACTCAAGATCTCTATGGACAATGGGACAAAGACTTTCCAAACACTTGCCGAGGCAGCGCCCACACTGGAGAAGATGGGGATTACTTTTAAGGTGGTAGCAGAGAGACGCTGGAGAGAGAAATAATATGCCAGGACCAGTGGTCTGTATTACAGGACCAGTGGTCTGTGGCCGAGAGGGGAGCTGCAAGAGGACAAATGTGTGAAGCTGATCTCCGCATCTTACTACATGACTAATCAACACATAATGACAATCAACAGGTGGGAAATTAATAGAAGGATTACTTTAATTTACTTTAATTTATATAATACTTGAATTTAAAGAAACTTAACAACCTGTTTGATAGTTATTAATTTAAATGAAAAACAAGTACTACTTGATCGTTTTGGTTGGTACTTTGCACTGGCTAGTTTTGTTTTGTTCCAAAAGAAATATCATTTTAAGAACTATGTGGTTATTCCGGGCAGCAGTGATGTAGCCTACAAAGAAAGCTTACTCCTTATAAAGGAACACTCACAACCTGTTTAATTCTATGCAGGTTGCACTCTACACTTTTAGTGTGCTTACGCATGGAGAGATAGTCAGAGCTCTCCACCCTCATTTCTTTCTGGGAGCTGAGGGTTTCAGAAACCAGCTGGGGTTTACCGTTTTGGTTGGAAGTTTGCTAAGGTTATTGTCTTTATTTGTTCATTTATGTTTTTCATGTTTGATGATGTTTACACAGTATAAAAACATAGCAATCCTATATAGATGGGTATCAAAACTACATTATAAGAAAAGGTTAACAATAATTTAAATGCAAAATCTAAGGATAATAAGCAATAATATCCGTGGCTTAAACCACCCAACAAAGAGGGGGGAAAATACTGGACCAACTGAAAAAAACTTAACTGTTCAGTAGCATTACTACAAGCAACACATTTAGAAGAAAATGAACATGCAAAACTAAGAAGGGAGTGGGCGGGGAGGCTGTTCCGTGCCTCTCATAGTAAAAAAGGAAAAGAAAAAGAAAAAGAGGAGTCGCCATCCTACTGCATGAGAACGTTTGTTTTTCTTTAGAAAAAAATAATTCAATAAATAATTCCATATCCTCTACCAACCCCCACCCAACAGAAATATGCCTGCTCTGCCCTCATCCATCTCTGTAGACAACACTAGACTTGAAAACATGGAACAGTTCCCATATCTTGGCAGCCTTCTCTCCTCCAAAGCCAACATTGACACTGAAATACACCATCGTCTCAGTTGTGCCAGCCGGGCCTTCTCAAGATTGAGTAAAATTATTTTTGAAAACTGCGACCTCCAGGCCAGAACAAAAATTCCGATGTACAAAGGAGCAGTGCTTCCCACCCTACTGTATGGTTCAGAAACCTAGACCACATATAGCAGGCACCTTAAGATCAGCTGGGAGGATAAGCGCACCAACTTCAGCATCCTCAAGGAGGCCAACATGCCTACTATAACTGCCACCATCACACAACATCAGCTGAAGTGGACTGGCCATGTCCTCCACGTGTCTGACTCTTGCCTCCCGAAACAACTCCTTTACTCTCAAGCTCATGACAGGATGCTGTGCCCAGGAGAACAAAAGAAGTGATGTAAAGATAACATCAAGGCCCACATCAAAAGGTCTGGCATCAACCTTAACACCTGGGAACAAGCAGCAAAAAACAGGGAGGTCTGGAGACTGGCTATCCACGAGGGTGCTGGGCACTACAACCATGACTTTCACTGTGCTGCTGAAAACAAGTGCTGACTCAGAAAGGAGTGAGTTACCAGAAAGGCCCAAACCACATCCTCAACCACTTCTTCACACCCTTGCCCACATTGCCCCGAAATATGCGGCTCCAGGGTCAGCCTTTACACCCACCTGAAGACCCACAAGGACCCAGAAGGACAGCCATACTCGACCCCGAGTGGCCACTGATGATGATGGTACATTAACATTAGTATAATATTTCAATCTGATTATGTTAGAATTTCTTTGATTGCACAGCAATATCCAGTTACTGTTAATATCACATTTCCTCCATTGCCAGCCCAGGATTATTTGACTAAATTTAGGTATCTATATGTGTCTGCTTACCGATCATATAAACATGTGTGTGTGTGTGTGTGTCCATCTACGTATCCATCCGTCTGTCTCTTTCCAAGTATCTGAGGCAGTAAGAGCTGTTCTAGAACCAGGCGGCTATTCTGAGAGACGGCTAACTTTTTGTTTTTCACATCTCCTTCAAAGGCATCGATGGCCAGCACTGTGTAGCCCAGAGAAGCCGGCATGTTCAGCAGCAGACACGTGACTCCTTCATATGAGTTATTCACTAACTAGACATGGAAAAAAATTTGAAAAACATAACAAAATAAAAACAAAGACATCATTATCAAATTTTACCTTACAGAAACAAAACGAAATCGGAGATGTCTATCGTTGACGATGCAGGCATACGCCATCCACTCTGTAATCACATGACACGTCATCTCCGATTGCTAAAGTAGCAGTGGTTGGTTAAAAAGTCCTGTAACAAGGTCTGGGTAACGTAGAGGTCAATTCCGTTGTCCACCAACACAGGGATCGGCAGTTCAAATCCTCGTGTTACTTCCGGCTTGGTCGGGCATTGGGTGGGAAGCCGGATGTGGGTATGTGTCCCAGTCGCTGCATGAGCGCCTCCTCTGGTCGGTCGGGGTGCCTGTTCAGGGGGGAGGGGGAACTGGGGGAATAGCGTGATCCTCCCACGTGCTACGCCCCTGGTGAAACTCCTTACTGTCAGGTGAAAAGAAGCGGCTGGTGACTCCAAATGTATGGGAGGAGGCATGTGGTAGACTGCGGTCCTCCCTGGATCAGCAGAGGGGGTGGAGCAACAACCGGGATGGCTCAGAAGAGTGGGGTAATTGGCTGGATATAACTGGGGAGAAAAGGAGAGGATGCCAAAAAAAAAAAGTTATATGGGACCACAGGCCAACCTCAACATTTGTGTTTTACACTATTTTCCTGCACTTAAGTAGACTGCTGGTCTTTATCTTTATATACACTACCGTTCAAAAGTTTGGGATCACATTGAAATGTCCATATTTTTGAAGGAAAAGCACTGTACTGTTCAATGAAGATAACTTTAAACTAGTCTTAACTTTAAAGAAATACACTCTATACATTGCTAATGTGGTAAATGACTATTCTAGCTGCAAATGTCTGGTTTTTGGTGCAATATCTACATAGGTGTATAGAGGCCCATTTCAAGCAACTATCACTCCAGTGTTCTAATGGTACAATGTGTTTGCTCATTGGCTCAGAAGGCTAATTGATGATTAGAAAACCCTTGTGCAATCATGTTCACACATCTGAAAACAGTTTAGCTCGGTACAGAAGCTACAAAACTGACCTTCCTTTGAGCAGATTGAGTTTCTGGAGCATCACATTTGTGGGGTCAATTAAACGCTCAAAATGGCCAGAAAAAGAGAACTTTCATCTGAAACTCGACAGTCTATTCTTGTTCTTAGAAATGAAGGCTATTCCATGCGAGAAATTGCTAAGAAATTGAAGATTTCCTACACCGGTGTGTACTACTCCCTTCAGAGGACAGCACAAACAGGCTGTAACCAGAGTAGAAAAAGAAGTGGGAGGCCGCGTTGCACAGCTGAGCAAGAAGATAAGTACATTAGAGTCTCTAGTTTGAGAAACAGACGCCTCACAGGTCCCCAACTGGCATCTTCATTAAATAGTACCCGCAAAACACCAGTGTCAACATCTACAGTGAAGAGGCGGCTGCGGGATTCTGGGCTTCAGGGCAGAGTGGCAAAGAAAAAGCCATATCTGAGACTGACCAATAAAAGAAAAAGATTAAGATGGGCAAAAGAACACAGACATTGGACAGAGGAAGACTGGAAAAAAGTGTTGTGGACGGATGAATCCAAGTTTGAGGTGTTTGGATCACAAAGAAGAACGTTTGTGAGACGCAGAACAAATGAAAAGATGCTGGAAGAATGCCTGACGCCATCTGTTAAGCATGGTGGAGGTAATGTGATGGTCTGGGGTTGCTTTGGTGCTGGTAAGGTGGGAGATTTGTACAGGGTAAAAGGGATTCTGAATAAGGAAGGCTATCACTCCATTTTGCAACGCCATGCCATACCCAGTGGACAGCGCTTGATTGGAGCCAATTTCATCCTACAACAGGACAATGACCCTAAACACACCTCCAAATTGTGCAAGAACTATTTAGAGCAGAAGCAGGCAGCTGGTATTCTATCGGTAATGGAGTGGCCAGCGCAGTCACCAGATC
Organism: Lampris incognitus; assembly: GCF_029633865.1. Classification (NCBI taxonomy): domain Eukaryota; kingdom Metazoa; phylum Chordata; class Actinopteri; order Lampriformes; family Lampridae; genus Lampris; species Lampris incognitus. Next base: position 83,062,463 of record NC_079213.1, read on the forward strand.
TGAACCCCATTGAGCTGTTGTGGGAGCAGCTTGACCGTATGGTACGCAAGAAGTGCCCATCCAACCAATCCAACTTGTGGGAGCTGCTTCTGGAAGCGTGGGGTGCAATTTCTCCAGATTACCTCAACAAATTAACAGCTAGAATGCCAAAGGTCTGCAATGCTGTAATTGCTGCAAATGGAGGATTCTTTGACAAAAGCAAAGTTTGATGTAAAAAAAATCTTATTTCAAATACAAATCATTATTTCTAACCTTGTCAATGTCTTGACTCTATTTTCTATTCATTTCACAACATATGGTGGTGAATAAGTGTGACTTTTGATGGAAAACACAAAATTGTTCGGGTGATCCCAAACTTTTGAACGGTAGTGTATATATATATATATATATATATATATATATATATATATATATACTGCTCAAAAAAATAAAGGGAACACCTAAAAACACAATATAGACCTCGATGAATGAAATATTTCAGCTGAAAATCTTTATTTATTAGACAGAGGAATGTGTTTAGAGCAAAATAACCTAAGAATGATCAACGGAAATCAAAAGCATTAGCCCATTAAGGTCTGGATTCAGAATCATACTCAAAATCAAAGTGGAAAATGAGAACATAGGCTGATCCAACTTCTGTGGAAATTCTTCAAGACGATTCAAAATGAGGCTCAGTAGTGTGTGTGCCCTCCACGTGCCTGTATGCACTCCCTACAACGTCTGGGCATGCTCCTGATGAGACGACGGATGGTCTCCTGAGGGATCTCCTCCCAGACCTGGATCAGGGCATCGGTCAACTCCTGGACAGTCTGTGGTGTGACATCGCGTTGGCGGATGGTACGAGACATGATGTCCCAGAGGTGCTCGATTGGATTCAGATCTGGGGAACGTGCAGGCCAGTCCATAGCATCAATGCCCTCAACATACAGGAACTGCTGACACACTCTGGCCACATGAGGACGAGCATTGTCATGCATGAGCAGGAACCCAGGGCCCACTGCACCAGCATATGGTCTGACAATGGGTCTAAGGATCTCATCCCGGTACCTAATGGCAGTCATGGTACCTCTGGCTAGCACGTAGAGGTCTGTGCGGCCCTCCAAGGATATGCCTCCCCAGACCATCACTGACCCACCGCCAAACCGGTCATGCTAGAGGATGTTGCAGGCAGCAGAACGTTCTCCACAGCGTCTCCAGACTCTCTCACGTCTGTCACATGTGTTCAATTTGTACCTGCTCTCATCTGTGAAGAGCACAGGGCGCCAATGGTGAATCTGCCAACCAAGATGTTCTCTGGCAAAGGTCAATCGGGCTGCACGGTGTTGGGCTGTGAGCACAGGCCCCAATTGTGGACGTCGGGCCCTCATACCATCCTCATGCATTCTGTTTCTCACTGTTTGAGCAGGAACCTGCACATTAGTGGCCTGTTGAAGGTCGTTTTGTAGGGCTCCGGCAGTGCTCCTCCTGCTCCTCCTTGCACAAAGGACCAGATAGCGGTCCTGCTGCGGGGTTGTTGTCCTCCTGCGGCCCCCTCCATGTCTCCTGGTGTACTGGCCTGTCTCCTGGTACCTCCTCCGTGCTCTGGACACTGTGCTGGGAGACACATCAAATCTTCTTGCCACAGCACGCATTGATGTACCATCCTGGATGAGCTGCACTACCTAAGCAACTTCTGTAGGTTGCAGATACCGCCTCATGCCACCTCTAGTAGTGAGGGCACTAGCAAAATGAAAAACTAACCAAAGATCGGCCAGAAAAGATGAGGACAGGCAAATGGTCTGTGGCCACCACCTGCAAATCCATTCCTTTTATAGGGGTTGTCTTGCAAATTATCTAATTTCCACCTGGTGGAAATTAGACAATTTACCAACAGGTGAAATTGATTCACAAATCAGTGTTGCTTCCTAACTGGACAGGTTGATATCTCAAAAGTGTGACTGACTTGGAGCTACATTGCATTGCTTATGTGTTCCCTTTATTTTTTTGAGCAGTGTATACACACACACACTCACTGGTCACTTTATTAGGTACACCTTGTTAGTACCGGGTTGGACCCCCTTTTGCCTTCAGAACTGCCTTAATCCTTCGTGGCATAGATTCAACAAGGTACTAGAAACATTCCTCAGATACTTTGGTCCATATTGACATGATAGCATCACGCAGTTGCTGCAGATTTGTCGGCTGCACATCCATGATGCGAATCTCCCGGTCCACCACAGCCCAAAGGTGCTCTATTGGATTGAGAGCTGGTGACTGTGGAGGCCATTTGAGTACAGTGAACTCATTGTCATGTTCAAGAAACCAGTCTGAGATGGTTCGAGCTTTATGACATGGCGCATTATCCTGCTGGAAGTAGCCATCAGAAGATGGGAACACTGCGGTCATAAAGGGATGGACATGGTCAGCAACAATACCCAGGTAGGCTGTGGCGTTGACACGATGCTCAATTGGTACTAAGGGGCCCAAAGTGTGCCAAGAAAATATCCCCCACACCATTACACCACCACCACCAGCCTGAACCGTTGATACAAGGCAGGATGGATCCATGCTTTCATGTTGTTGACGCCAAATTCTGACCCTACCATCCGAATGTCGCAGCAGAAATCGAGACTCATCAGACCAGGCAACGTTTTTCCAATCTTCTATTGTCCAATTTTGGTGAGCCTGTGCGAATTGTAGCCTCAGTTTCCTGTTCTTAGCTGACAGGAGTGGCACCCGGTGTGGTCTTCTGCTGCTGTAGCCCATCTGCCTCAAGGTTCGACGTGTTGTGCGTTCAGAGATGCTCTTCTGCATACCTCGGTTGTAATGAGTGGTTATTTGAGTTACTGTTGCCTTTCTGTCAGCTCGAACCAGTCTGGCCATTCTCCTCTGACCTCTGGCATCAACAAGGCATTTTCGCCCACAGAACTGCCGCTCACTGGATATTTTCTCTTTTTCGGACCATTCTCTGTAAACCCTAGAGATGGTTGTGCGTGAAAATCCCAGTAGATCAGCAGTTTCTGAAATACTCCGACCAGCCCGTCTGGCACCAACAACCATGCCACGTTCAAAGTCACTTAAATCACCTTTCTTCCCCATTCTGATGCTCGGTTTGAACTGCAGCAGATCGTCTTAATCATGTCTACATGCCTAAATGCATTGAGTTGCTGCCATGTGATTGGCTGATTAGAAATTTGCGTTAACGAGCAGTTGGACAGGTGTGCCTAATAAAGTGGCCGATGAGTGTGTGTATATATAGATATATATAGATATATAGCGCTTTTCTAGCTGCAACAGCCACTCAAAGCGCTTTACATTTCTGGTCATATCTGAATAGTCTAATTTGTACTTGCTTCCCTCCATGTCACTTTTTGCCATCTTGTCTGCAGATGTTGATTTCAACTTACACATTTAGTTTCCTCTGTAGTTAAGAGGGACACAGTTAGGGTTTCTCAGCATTGAGCCTATGTGATGGCATGCATCCCTCTTCCAGCACACTGCATGGCAGCCTCCTTGTGGAAGTAGAACAATGACAAAAACGAACACAACTTCTTCATGAATGGTCAAATAGTGTTTGTTACGTTCCTTATGGGTATGGGCTCTCACTATAACAAGCTACAAACCCATGAATGTATTTCCGTTACCTTTACTATCCCTTTAATACTTTATGTAAGGCCAGGGATATTCTGTGGTTGATTGAGGGGCTTAATGTTGTTTTACTTGGGACATCTATGTAATATTTGCTAGTAATATTTGATTTGCTAATGTCCCTTACGGCTTTCCGTAGCGCCACAACAAAGTCACGTGATGTACGTAACAACGTGAGTGGGAATCCGGTCGATGAATAAACACCCAGCAAGAGAGAAGTCGTCCTTGCTTCATTAATGTTATAAGTTAACTTAGCCAGAGGGCACAGATCATTACATGGTGTCAGAGTAGCGGAGTTTAAATACCCAATATGGATTCGTACGGCGTTCCAGCTCCACGGATGGACTGGGAATCGGCGAACTTACTTGAATCATGGAGACGATTTCGACAAACAACGGAGCTAATGTTCAAGGGCCCCCTGCGCGGGAAGAACGAAGAGGAGAAATGCAGCTACCTCCTGCTCTGGATAGGGGAAAAAGGGCGCGATGTGCACAACACTTGGACACTCAGCGGAGAACAAGCCAAGAAGCTAGAAACGTACTACGATAAGTACACTGAGTACATCACCCCCAAAGCAAACCCGATGTATGCCAGATATAAATTTCATGAAAAGATGCAGGGAGAGAGTGAATCCTTCGAACGATTTGTAACTGAGCTAAAGCTCCTAGTCAAAGACTGGCTACCCAAATGCCGACGAGATGGTCAGGGACCGCATCGTGTTTGCCACCAACTCACCCAGAGTGAGAGAAAAGCTACTTAGCCAGGGAGCTGAGCTAACGCTAGAAAAAGCCATAGATGTAGCCCGCTCACACGAGCTAGCAAAGCAACAGCTAAAGTCTATGGGCCAGGGCAGCACACATGAAACGGTGCACGCAATAGGCAGAAAGACTTACAAACCGAACGCACCCAAAGCAGCTAACGCTAACTTCAGACAAAGGGAGGGTAACGTTAGCACCGCCGCCAGGGCGTGTAGCTATTGTGGAGGGCTACACGGCGCTAAAGCCACTTGCCCAGCTAAGGGTAAACAATGCATTAAATGCAAGAAGCTCAATCATTTTGCTAAAGTATGCAAGTCTAGCTCCTAGGGACAGACAAAGTACTACCGCGGCACAGTACATGCCGTCGGAGAGAACCCAGAAGAGTACACCACTGACAGAGAGCAGGAAGAACTGTACTTCGACAACATTACAGTGGAGAGCACCGCTGTGGGAGAACAGACAGAGCTGTACATAGACTGCATCTCAATACAGAACAACGGAAAAAGCAACGAGCAGGCTTACGTAGAGGTTGGAATTGGCACACCTCCACAGAAGGTAAAGTTTAAACTAGACACTGGGGCACAGGCCAATACTATTCCCACCAACCTGTTCCAGGCGCTGTTCAAAAATGTGACACTGAAACCAGCAATACACAGACTCACTGAATATGGAGGAGGCGCGTTGAGCGTGAAAGGCACATGCAAACTCAAATGTAAGTACAGAGACAATGCAATGATGCTGGACTTTTACGTCATTGACACAAACGCCCCACCAGTCATGGCAATGAAAACATGCCGTGACCTAAACTTGGTAAAAATAGTGATGGCTGTGAGCGAGGAAAACAATGTCACATCACAGAGCATAATGGATGAGTATGCAGATGTTTTCCAGGGAATAGGAGAGTTCCCAGGCGAGTGCACCTTCCGCGTCACACCAGGTGCAATGCCGGTCGTCTGCCCGCCACGCAGAATCCCCATCGCCCTACGCAGCAAACTGAGGGACGAGCTTGACAGCATGGAGAAAGGCGGCATAATCTGTAAGGTAACAGAACCCACAGAATGGGTGAACGCACTCGTCATTGTTGAGAAGCCAAAGACAGGCAAACTTAGTGTGTTTAGACCCCAGAGCTCTTAACAAAGTGATACAATGACCTCACTACCCCCTCCCCACGCTGGAGGACGCCACCACAAAGCTCGCTGGAGCTGAGTACTTTAGCGTGTTAGACGCGCGGTCAGGCTATTGGGCCATCAAACTGAGCACTGAATCCTCAATGTTGACGACATTTAACACAGTGTTTGGCAGGTATCGTTTCCTCAGACTGCCATTCGGAATCGTGTCCGCTCAAGACGAGTTCCAGAGACACGTGGATGAAACATATGAAGGATTGGACGGTGTGACGGCCATAGTGGACGACATACTAGTGTTCGGCAAGACTAAAGAGGAACATGACCAGCGTCTCAGAGCGATGCTGAAGCGCACAAGGGAGCGAGGGGTGAGGCTCAACCCCAACAAGTGTCACATATGCGTGTCCGAGGTACGCTACTTCGGCCACACGCTCTCACACGAAGGCATCAAACCAGATCTACACAAGGTGAAGGCGGTCAAGGACATGCAACCCCCACAGAACAAAGCAGAGCTGGAGACAGTCCTCGGCATGATCAACTACCTCACCAGATTCGCTCCACACCTCTCACAGATAAACTCACCCCTCAGACAGCTTCTGAAAAAGGACAGTGAGTTTGTGTGGGATGCAGTCCACGACAAGGCGTTCCAAGAGATGAAGAATCTCATTACACAGCACCCAGGTCCAGTACTCTCATATTTCGACCCGCAGAAAGAGCTGCGACTCCAAGTGGATGCATCCAAAAGTGGCCTTGGGGCTGTCATGCTCCAAGATGGCAAACCAATTGCCTATGCGTCCAAGTCACTCAACAGCACTGAAGAAAACTACGCACAGATAGAGAAGGAGCTCTACGCTGTGGTCTTCGGCTGCAAGAGGTTCCACGAGTACATGTACGGACGAAAAGTGATTGTGGAGTCAGACCACAAGCCTCTGGAGGCAATACTAAAAAAGCCACTGGCAGCAGCACCACCCCGGCTGCAACGGATGATCCTGGCGCTCCAAAAATACGACATCCAAATCATCCACCGCCCCAGTAAGGACATACCGGTGGCCGACACACTGTCACGCAAGTCAATAGAACACCACGACAGTGACCTACAGGAAGGGATGGAGGCCCAAGTGCACACAGTCCTCAGCAACATCCCTGTGAGCGACACAAGACTCACAGAAATCAAGCAGGAAACCGCGCAAGATCCACAGCTCACCGCACTCAGACGAGCCACACTCACTGGCTGGCCAGACACAAAGAAAAAGTGCCCGCCCAGCATCCAGGAATACTGGAACCACAGAGCAGAAATCTCAGAAATGGACGGTATCCTGTTCAAAGGTGAGAGAATCATTGTCCCCCAAAAGCTTCGCAAGGACATGATACAGCGCATCCATGCCAGCCACCTTGGCGTGGAAAAAAGCAAATGCCAAGCAAGAGACTTACTGTTCTGGCCTGGCATGGGGAAACAGATCGAGGATGCGGTAGCAGACTGCAGCATATGCCAAGAACGGCGCAGCGCAAATGCAAAGGAACCAATGATGTCACATGCCATACCCGAGCGGCCGTGGCAAGTGATAGGCACAGACCTATTCACATGGAACTCACAGGACTTCATAGTCACTGTGGACTACTACTCCAGATTCTTCGAGCTAGAGAGACTTTACAGCTGCACCTCATCTACCGTCATCATGAAGCTGAAAGCAGCAATGGCTCGACACGGAATCCCCGAGACTATCATCAGCGACAACGGTCCGTGCTACAGCTCTGGTGAGTTCCGCAACATCTCACAGACATGGGGTTTCTCACACACCACCACAAGCCCCCACTACCCACAGAGCAACGGCCTCTCCGAGAAGACTGTCCAGACGGCCAAACGCATCCTGGACAAAGCCAAAGCTGAGAACAAAGACCCCTACATGAGCTTACTGGAGTATCGCAACACACCGGTGGACAACCTGAAATCACCGGCACAGCTACTGATGAGTCGGAGGCTGCGGTCCATTCTCCCATCAACAGCAAAACACCTGCAGCCACAGATCGCCAGTCAGGATGATGTTCACAAAAGGAGAGAGGTATGTCAACAGCGCCAGCAGGCGTACTACAACCGAACAGCCAAACCTCTGCCCCACCTGCCCGCAGGCACACCAATCCGCTTCCGGCAGGAGGATGGATCCTGGAGACCTGCAACTGTGGAAAGACCAGCGAACACAGACAGGAGCTACCACATCCAAACCAAAGAAGGTCAGATCTACCGACGCAACCGTCAACACCTGCAACAAAGCAGAGTGAACACTCACACTACACACACACACACTTCACAGCAGACTGTTACCAGCGCTAACAACAACACACAAGCCCATCAGCAAGAGCATGCTGAACCTTCAGACACAAACAATCAGCGACAACCAGACACACAGCCTGGTTACACCACGAGGTCAGGTCGCACGATCAAACCAAGACAAATCCTTGACTTATGAATGTTAAAAAAAAGAGAGAATTTTACACCAACCTTTACTATACCTGCTATGTTTTGAAAAGAAATATTTACAGCGTTCACTTACCTTGTGTACCTACCTGCTGTTTGCAGTTACCAGTAATGAAATGGAAAAAAAAAAAGATGAAATGTTATTACGGCGTCACATTTAGACAGTGAAGGAAATGTTTTACACTACTTGTTGCAGTCCAGTTATATAAGAGTTCCACTTTCATATTCTTTCTTATTAAGATTGTATTCGCTTATAAACGTGCTCAACGTGGTCTGTATCTCTGCAGAGAAAGCAGCACTTTTCAGAAAAAGGGAGATGTAATATTTGCTAGTAATATTTGATTTGCTAATGTCCCTTACGGCTTTCCGTAGTGCCACAACAAAGTCACGTGATGTACGTAACAACGTCAGTCGGAATCCGGTCGGTGAATAAACACCCAGCACGAGAGAAGTCGTCCTTGCTTTATTAATGTTATAAGTTAACATAGCCAGAGGGCACAGATCATTAAAATCTAGTCTCATTATAGTATATATTCAGGAAAAACATGGTTTATTATTCTCTATTAATTCTATTATCATGAATATTGTAAAATCCCATCTAACAGCAATTATTTACACGTGTACAATTTGGTTTATAAAGTGACACATCTGTGCTGATTATCATGCTCTGAAACTCTCTCTCTCTGAAGGCCACAGGCAGCTCCAATTCCCCAGTGCAGACAATCTGGGAGAGAAACCAGACCAAACACACCTCAGTACACCTCTGTACAGAGCACCTCAGCACACAACGGGATCTAAGGCATCACAGACATGTCAGGATGTTTTGGAGTTGTGAATGTGCTCTCACCTTGCCAACACAGTCCGCTCTGGTTTCCACCAGTGGAAGCGTAATCTCAGGATTCCTGCTGCCAAGAGAAAAGAGACGTATCACACTACATACACTGCAAAACATCATTGACAGTAACAGGGTTGCAGATGAGAAAACTAAGAAACAGCAGTTGAAAACAGCAGGGAGTCGATTTCTATTAAAGCAGTGCTGAACTGATAAGTCAAGAGGAATTCGTGCATGGGCGGCATGGTGATACAGTGGTTAGCACAGTCACCTCACAGCAAGAAGGTCCTGGGTTCGAGCTCCGGGGTAGTCCAACCTTGGGGGTCGTCCCGGGTCATCCTGTGTGGAGTTTGCATGTTCTCCCCATGTCTGTGTGGGTTTCCTCCGGGGGCTCCGGTTTCCTCCCACAGTCCAAAGACATGCAGGTCAGGTGAATCATCCATACTAAATTGTCCCCTAGGCATGAATGTGTGTGTGTATGTCGGCCCTGTGTGATACTCTGGCGGCCTGTCCAGGGTGTCTCCCCGCCTGCCGCCCAATGAGTGCTGGGATAGGCTCCAGCATCCCCATCCCCATGAGAGCAGGATAAGCGGTTCAGAAAATGGATGGATGAATTCATGCATGAAGTTTTGTCAAAAAGTAATTTACAGAGAAGAAAGTAAAAAGAAAAACAACAAAATGAACATGTCACAAATTTCAAGATATGATAACAGAGCTCTGTATGTTAATTAGTGTCTACGTGTGTGTGTGTGTGTGTGTGTGTGTGTGTGTGTGTGTGTGTGTGTGTGTGTGTGTGTGTGTGTGTGTGTGTGTGTGTGTGTGTGTGTGTGTGTGTTTGTCTTGCATGGGGGTATCACCCTGAGAGAAAAGCAATGTGCATGGCGGCGCACGATAGGCGGTCCTCTGACAGACTGGAGCTCCGGTAGCCTCCTGCAGCTGTGGAAGAGTGCTGGTCGTCTTGGGCCCCCCTTGCCAGTCTTGTGTTCCTCCAAAGCTGGGGAGGCAACATGAATGACGTCCACCTCAGACTCATCCACCTCTCCATCCATCTACTCATCCACCTCCCCATAAAGAATGCTCAGGATCCTGTCACCCCGGATGTCTGACAGACACTATACAATGTTAAAACACCCACACCAGCCCTGTCTGAGAGGCTGGACATCACTAAAATAATCTACTATCCAAATTCATTTGCCAGATATTATGATTGAGATTATCAGTAATCATTATTATGATTCATATGCTGCACTTTAGGCATCTTATATCAATGTCGTGACTTTTTTTTCTTCAACAGGCTTTGGTGATATAAATGGTTCAGTGCTGTAAAAACACCAGATTAATAGTTAACTAATGTCAGTAGACTACTAAAGGAAGACACTGAACTAATAATACAGTCATACTTGACTACTGTGTAATGCTTACACCACCTTCTGATTTTATCATTATTATTATTTTAAACACATACATTGTCAATCACCAAGTGAGGGGCTGTCGTTTGAACAGCTAGATAGTGTGGAGCAGGCATGACCAAAGACTATTTGACAGCTACGGTGGTACAGGACTCAAACGTAGACCCTCTAGGCAGAGAAAGAATTCAAAAAAGCCACGAGGCCATGCTGCCAACCACGCTTAGTGTCAGTTATGTAGATGAACCATTATGTGTCAGAAGTCAAAGCAGTTATGACTTTCTGTGGGGTTTGTCCTGATATCCAAATCTAAGAAAGCCATGAAGCAGTAACTGGTGAAACCAGGGCGGAAGTCATAACTGCATGTTAGGCTTATACCAACTGTGGCAGTTTCCATGTCAGACAGGTTCACCAGTGCTATGAATGTGATACTGAGACACAAGAGTAACAGGTGAGGAATAAAGGCAACATGACGTTAGTTCCTGCCTTTGTCTCATGTAGAAGGATGTCACATGTCACATGTTCAGTATGACTAAGCCTGCCAATGACAGAGGGTGAAGGATTTTACAGGATCTGTCCATCCAAGCATGCACTGATGAGATGGTTAAAAGTGTTGACAGGTAAAGAGGAAATTTAGAATTAGAATATGGAAAACATCTCTCCATATATAAGTACTGAGGGAGCATCCGGGTGGTGTGGCGGTCTATTCCGTTGCATACCAACATGGGAGTCACTGGTTCGAATTCCCATGTTACCTCTGATTTGGTCAGGCGTCCCTACAGACACAATTGGCCGTGTCTGCGGGTGGGAAGCTGGATGTGGATATGTGTCCTGGTAACTACACTGGCGCCTCCTCTGGTCAGTCGGGGCGCCTGTTCGGTGGGGAGGGGGAACATGGAGAAATAGCATGATCCTCAAATGCGCTACGTCCCCCTGGCGAAACTCCTAACTGTCAAGTGAAAAGAATTGGCTGGTGACCCCACATGTATCAGAGGAGGCATGTGGTAGTCTGCAGCCCTCCCTGGATCAGCAGAGGGGGTGGAGCAGTGACCGGGACGGCTCAGAAGAGTGGGGTAATTGGCCAGATACAATTGGGGAGAAAAAAAGGGGGGGGGGTCAAAAAGAAAAAAAAGAAGAAGAAGCAGATCCGGACAAGACTGAACCTTGAAAACCTGAATGAAACTGCCACCCAGAGCAACTTCATGTCTCTCTTCGGGAAAACCTTCAACAGGAATATTCCGATGATATTGGGGAGCACTGGAGCCTGCTCAAATCTATCATTCTCGACACCTGCAAAACAAATCTTGGATACAAGTCCAGAAAACACCAGGACTGGTTTGTAGAGAATGATACAGAGATAGAACAGCTCATCTCCAAGAAAAGGAAAGCCTTTTGTGCCCGGCAAAAAGATGTAACCTGCAAGGATAAAAGAACGGCTCACTCCAGAGCCAAAGCGGATGCCCAGAGATGGGTGAGGGAGCTTAAGAACTCTTGGTGGACAGAAAAGGCTCTGGAAATCCAGCGACTGACAGACTCAGGTGACATCAGAGGCTTTTTCAGTGCTACTAAGGCCATCTATCATCCAAGCAACCATGGCTTAAACCCCCTGCGATCAAAGGACGGGCACGAGCTGCTGAAGGACCAGTCCATTAACACCTGATGGAAGGAGCAATTCCAAGAACTCCTCAACCGCAACAGCACAACTGAACCAGACATTGCCAGCCACTTCCCCAGCATCCCATCAGAGAAGACATTGGAGAACCTCTCACCATGACAGAGGTTCAAGATGCCATCAGGAGCCTTAGGAACAACAAGGCTGCCAGTCCAGATGGGATCCCAGCTGAGATCTTAAAGGAAGGTGGACCAGAGCTCCTGTACCACATCCATGCCGTCCTCCTAAATGTCTGGGGAAAAAAACTTCCCTCAGAGCTAAGGGATGCTCTAATAGGGGCCATACTCAAGAAAGGAGACATGGTCTAAGCATCGGCTTGGTGTCGATGCAGTTGCCCACTGGGGACTGGGGTTCGCGCCCCGGTCTCGTCAGATCCGACTATGGCCGGACTCGATGAAGCAGCAATCATTGGCAACGCTGTCTTCGGGAGGGGGGCGGAGTCGGCTTGTGTTCGTCATGTGAATGCGTCTCTGTGTGTGTCGGAAAAACAGTGGTTCGGCTTGGATTCGCCTTGTCACGAAAGTGGGGAGGCGCTTTCCTTCGAGACTGCCGGCCGGAGAGATGCAGTTGGCGAACGCATGCAATACGAGGGTGGGTGTTTGAATTAAAATAGGGATCAATTGGCCACTAAATTGGGAGAAAAAAGGGAAAAATCAGAAATAATTTAAAAAAAAAAAAAAAAAGAAAGGAGACAAAGTGGAATTTGAAACTACAAGCACATTTCACTCCTGTTAACAACAGGTAAAGTCCTCACTTATGTCCTCGCAAACCGACTGCTACCAATGGCTGTGGAAATATTGCCAGAATCTCAGTGTGGCTTCTGCCCGTCCAGAGGTACAGCAGACCTAATATTTACAGCATGCCAACTCCAGGAAAAATCCTGTGAACAAAGGCAACCTTTGTACATGGCTTACATAGACCAGACAAAGGACTTTGACTCAGTAGACCGACAAGCTCTGTGGAGCATACTATCAAGATGTGGCTGCTCTCACAAATACATCAGAATATTAAGGATTCTACATGACGAGATGTCAGTCACAGTGCTCAGCAACAGCAGCACTGAGTCAGAGCCCTTCACTGTGGAAACAGGGGTCAAACAGGGATGCATCATCGCACCCACCCTGTTCGCCATCTTTATTACTGCCATACGCCACCTCATTGGTGAAGAACTGCCATGGATGATCCCAAACCTATGCAGAACTGATGGCAGGCTCTTCAACCTTAATAGGTACAAGGCCAAGAGCAAAGTCTGCATCACCACCATCATGGAGCTTCAGCATGCAGATGACAACGCCATCACAGCACACACTGCAGAAGACCTCCGGGACATTCTGAATGCCTTTGCCAAGGCATACAAAGCCCTGGGACTAGCATTAAACATCAGGAAGACCCAGGTCCTATATCAACCTCCACCGAACCAGCCATCTATCTACCCAGCTCACCATAAAAGCGGACAACAAAATTCTTGAAAACGTTGATCACTTCCCCTACCTCGGCAACCTTCTCTCCTCAAAAGCTGACATCGACTCTGAGGTCAATCATTGCCTGAGTTATGCCAGTGGCACTTATGCCAGACGCAGGAAAAGAGTCTTTGAAGACCGAGACCTAAAGGCCCAAACAAAACTCCTGGTCTACAGAGCTGTTGTTCTCCCCACCCTGCTGTATAGAGCAGAGTCATGGACCACCTGCAGCGGGCACCTGAGAGCCCTGGAACAATATCACCAAAGATCCTTTTGAAAGATCCTGAGGATCAGCTGGTAGGACAGACACATCAACATCACCTTTCTGGAACAAGTCAACATGACCAGCATCACAATAATGCAGCACCAACTCCGATGGACAGGCCATGTCATCCGCATGTCCAACACATGTCTCCCCAAACAAATCCTGTACTCCCAGCTTAAGGAAGGTCAGCAGGCTCCCAGCAGGCAAAAGAAACATTTAAAGAACAATATCAAGACCAGTCTGAAGAAATTCAACATCACATTTAGCAAATGGGAACACATTGCACTGGATAGGCACTCCTGGAAGAAATCCGTGCAGGAAGGAGCTGCACATCATGAAATGGAACTCCACTGTGCCACACAGAAAAAGCAACAGCACCGCAAGCAGAGAGAGAAAAAGGTTCAGTCACCACCAGCCACCACCATTTTCCCATGTCCAGACTGCACCAAAGTATGTGGATCGCAGATTAGCCTCTACAGCCATCTGAAGACCCACAAGCAGACAACCCAATGGAGAGGATAGTCATACTGGCTTTGAGTGACTGCTGCTGATGATGATTGGTGTCAAGTTTACTAGCAGATGGCACTCTTGGTAATATTTATGCAACTTATCTACAAACATTTTCACACACATTTCCGTTCACACAGCCTAATGCAGATTTCTTATTCTAAATAAATCGCATCTTTCTAAACTTTTATGGTTTCAACTCACTACTAGCAACCGGAGTGAATTTATTGGATCCAGTTCAGCGGGCAAGGGACTAACAGAACTCGGGTCATTGGTAGCATTCAGGTCAATGGTAGCATTGTAGTGACACAAAGCATTAAAAGGGCTACATATATGTTATCTTTTCTTATATTAAAATGATCAGTTTCCCCATGGAGATCATCAAAGCACAGCTAATCTAATCTAACCCTATATAATCTAATCTAATCTGAAATAATATCATATAATCTAGAATAGATTTGACTGACAATCTCACAGAGACAGAGAACATTTGACCACTTTCAAGAATCCTTTAATGTACCTTGTAAAATCATCATCCAACACCACAGGCCATTTTGGCAATTTAACTAACTTTTATTTGGACGTCCAGCTTTTAAAATCTAGATAGATGGCTCATGGACGTGACTGCAAGTTTTAGGAGTCATCAACTGCTGAGGCCGGCAAGGAAAACAATTATTTCCTTTTAGTGTAAATCTATAGTCACTCACCTGCCGGCTGCCACTGACCACGGTTTGCTGATCCTTTAGGACTATTCTAATGTCTTCCCCTTTAGTACAACATATCTCATTTTATACACTTACTTTCCATTAAGGACAAAGCTGGTAAAGTATGCAGCCTAGATAACTACAGGCCTATAGCTCTAGCCAGCATACTGTCAAAAGTCCTAGAAAGAATACTGCTGGATAGAGTGCATGAATTTCTCAACTCCATGGATAACCAGTTTGGTTTTAAAGCCAAACATGGCACTGACTTATATATGCCTTAAAGGAAATTGTAAACAAATATAGAGGCCAAAACTAATCAGTTCTTATGTGTTTTATTGATGCTTCTAAAGCCTTTGATCGTGTTAATCACATAAAGTTGTTTGTTAAATTGAGTCAAAGAGGGGTGCCTATATACATTGTGAGAATTCTGGTTTATTGGTATGCCCACCACAGGGGCGTAACCACGGGTGGGCCTGGCCTGTCACAGGCCCACCCATTTCAAGCCCAGGCCCACCCAATCACGCTGGCTTACAAGCACGTAGGCCGGCCCCTTTTACGTACGTAGAACTGCAAAATCTGAGCGCGCATACCATCACGCTCTGTATTTTTCACTGCTGCTAACTAGCCAATAGCCAACAGTTAGCCATAACTTATGGAATGGCGAAACAAAGTTCAATCTTCCACTTTTTTAAAAAGCCACGGATGGAGAGGAGGAAAGCACACCTGCTCCAGCACCGACTGAGCCGCCCAATGAGAGTGAGATACCGCCGGAGAGAACGACAGAGGAGGCTACAGCTTCTCCGTTGCAGGCAGCTTCTCCTCCCCCCTCTGACGACGGTGAGACGATTCCCTTGAGCATGCCACCGTCAGATTTGTCTGCTGTGGATGAGCCACCCACGCAGCCTAAATTAGTGTTCCCTGCAACCAACATTTCAGGAAAATTACGTTCTTTTTCCCATAAGTGGTATGAAGAATTTAAGTGGCTTGAATACAGCTCAGCAAGGAACGCTGTTTTCTGTAAAATGTGTGGGCATTTCCCCGAGCCCCATATAGAAAACACGTTTTTTCGAAGCGGGTTTGTAGATTGGAAGCACCTCCGCCAGGCATGCTCGAAACATCAGGCTAGCAAACCCCCCCATTGTATTGCACTTGGTAAATTTGAGGGTTCGGAATGGACCGTTTTCATTCAGGCACTGCGTCGTAAAGTGGAGAGGGGTCAGTGTTACCCATCCCTCATTGAAGTGCTGGACAGCTGCAACTCTGACGTTTTCCCAAACATTAACAGACTGTTAAGGGCAATGATTACCACTCCCCTGACTTCATGTACTGTTGAAAGACTCTTCCCCACTACAGGCCGTATCAAAACATGTCTAAGATCTTCCATGCTAACTGCACGCCTCAACAATCTATCCCTGTTGTCCTTTGAAAGGGAATTTACTGACTCTTTGGACTATGATGAAATAATCTCGATCTTCAACGCTCGCCCTCGGCGTCTACACATTGTGCTGTAAAACGTGTACTATAGGCCTATAGCTTACATGTTGTATCATGATCTTTTAGACCGAGTCGGGCTGTTTTCCTCAGTGATGTTTAAATGGTTGTGCAGAGCCTGGCGAGGATGACTGGGGTGGTATTTGTTTAAGTGGGTTTTTATTAAAGTTTTAGTATGTTTCTTGGTCACGTACTAAAAACCTGTGTTACGTGTTTACTGCTGTAATGTGTTCGAATTTGCGTCTTGTTTGAAGGATTATTGCTGGAAAATTTTGGCCCACCCATTTTCACTCAGGCCCACCTACAAAAATATTCCTGGTTACGCCACTGACTATGCAAGTGAAATGGGGTAATAGTGTTTCAGCCCCATTTGGGGTTAGCAATGGTGTCAGACAAGGGGGAATTCTGTCTCCAGTTCTCTACAATTTATTTATTGATGATTTGTCCAAGCAGTTGAAAGCCTGTAACACTGGGTGCATGATTGGTAATGCCTTGGTGAACCATATTATGTATGCAGATGACCTTGTCATTCTTAGTCCCTGTAGCGCTGGTCTCCAACAGCTCCTTGATATATGTTCTGTGTATGGTGTGGAGCATGATATCAAATACAATGCTAGTAAGAGTGTTGTCTTGATCTGCAGAACCAAAGAGGTCAATCATCTAAAATTTCCTGATTTTAAATTGTCTGATAATAATCTTGGGGTATGTAATAAGGTGAAATATCTTGGGCACTACATTACTGAACAAATGACAGACAATGATGATATTTATGGGCAATGCCACATGATGTATGCACAAGCAAACACTCTGTCACGCAAGTTCGGTATGTGTTCAGTTAGTGTGAAGATGTCTCTGTTCAGAGCATATTGTACAACACTATACTGCACACCTGTGGTCAAATTATAAAAAAGCAAGCTCACAGGGGCTTCGAGTAGCTTATAATGATGCTATGAGAATACTGTTAAAAAGACCTAGATGGTGTAGTGCAAGTGAAATGTATGTGGCTTCAGGAGTCAATACCTTTCGGGCTCTTCTAAGAAAGCTCATGTGTAAATGTATTTGCCAGCTCAATGACTCTGATAATGTTATCATCAACAGTTTAACTAATATAAGATTCGATGCCACACACTACCAATCCTGGCAGTGGGACCACTGGTATAGCTGCCTTCTTATAAGACACTGATTTGTTCCATTTGTTATCTATTGTGTTTACTCTTTGTATTTTCTGGGGTTTGTCTTTTACCTATTCGTCTTTGTCTGTTATGGACCCTGAGTCTGCAATAAAGTTTTGAATTGAATTGAATTTCCCCTCAGTTAGCATGACAAGTATCAAGTTTTAATTGGTTGTTTTGTATTTATAGTCATGCATAGTATTTGCCAACTGGCATCAAAAAGTAGCCTGTCTGGGTTGCCGTCAGTGTTGGGGAAAGCCTGGTTTAACTGTTCTTCTTCGCAGGCATTGTCAAATGAACACTGTGCAGGACAATGTTAGTGAACAGACTGTCTGCTAACCTTTTGTAGCTGTCTTGTGTAATGTCTTGAAGAATCAGCCTCTTGGCTCTGTGCATTATCGGGATAAAAGCCCTGGATAAGACCAGGAAACCTGTAGCACATTAAGTAGACACAACAGAACTGAATGAGCCACAAAAAAAAAAGTCACCCTACATGAAGGAAATTACATTAAACAATGAAAGAAGTCAGAAGACAACAGCGCATGGTGACACTGATAAGCAAACTAAACACTCAGAAGAGTATCTTACATGAAACTGAATAAAACTGCATTCACAGGCCATTGAAATAGCAGATTATGTCTTTCTCATGTCCCTTACAAATCGCCTGTCGCTGCTTCTGAGGTAGTGGCCATCTTCAGATCAGCAGTCTCTGGGCTTCTCCATTGAGGCACCGGACCGCACAAGCCTGCTTCCAGCTACACTCCTCTGAAGGGGTCTGACTGCATGTGTGTGTGTGTGTGTGTGTGTGTGTGTGTGTGTGTGTGTGTGTGTGTGTGTGTGTGTGTGTGTGTGTGTGTGTGTGTGTGTGTGTGTGTGTGTGTGTGTGTGTGTGTGTGTCCCACTCTGAGGGTTCAACACCAACGCCATGTGAAAAGCAAATGTCACATCCCTACTCTACATTTCACAGGCTGTATATCGGGGGGGGGGGGTTCACACAGCTCTGGGGCCAAATTGAGGTTTACGTTAACCTTTTTAAAACTTGCAAATAAGACAAGACAGATTTCACTTTATTTCAATAGATGAATGATTATTTAGCATTGCATGGCAGGTCGGTTTCTGTCTCAATGAATTTACCAAGTACTGTTCTGCCGACAAGGCTATAGAGTGTAGAGTGACTACTGCAAACTGTTCTCTTCTCTCACATGCCCTTTCTCTCCCTGTGAATGTCTTCGCCTATCTCTCCTTGTGTGTGTGAATGCTGTGATGCGAGTCTCCCTTGTGTGCACAGGCAGTCTGTCCTCCCAGGTCTCCATGGTGATGGTGGTTGTCACTTGAACACTGCTTGGTATCCCCCTCATCACATTTTCTTTTTATGTTTCTTATAAATCCATATAATTTTGTTATCCTGTTTTAATGTTGTATCCTTCTCTCACTAAGATGTGTGACTAATTTCTTTTTTTTTTGTCTGCATGGTGATGCTGGCCGTGTGGCTCAGGTCTTGGGCTGTTCCGGTGGCCTCCTCCTCATCATATCCCTCATATATCTTATAATTCCATTATAGTTCTGTTATCCTCTTTCAATGTTGTATTCTCTAAATTGTGTACACACAACATCCATTGCACGTTGTCCGTCTTAGGAGAGAGATCCCTCCTCTTTTGCTCTCCCCTGAGGTTTCTTCCTATTTTTTCTCCCTGTTAAAGGTTTTTTTTGTGTTTTTTTTTTAGGGAGTTGTTCCTTATTCGATGCGAGGATCTAAGAACAGGATGTTGTACTGCTGTAAAGCCCCCTGAGGTAAATCTGTAATTGCTGATATTGGGCTATACAAATAAAATTAACTTAGCACTGAATTTAGATTTATAACGGTGACAATCTTATTGAGACAATGGCACTTCATGTATGAAAGTGACTCCTGGAGGACTGGCAGAGTTGAACTGAAGGTCTAAATATCATTTTACATTTTCGTCTGGTCCTGTGAGATAAACCAGGACGTTTTTGTCACTTCAGCCAATCTGAAATGACTTGCAATTATTGTGATCAGTACAAAATCTTGTGGCACCATATGGTAGGGTGCTGAGACAAGGTTTACTTTACTGTTTGTGCCGTGGATATTAACCGTTGGTCTATCAGAACGCTCTCACGTTGGACACCTGAACACATAATGACCAACCATCGGTTTTATTGTAGAAGTCCACTGGGTGAGTTTGGTTATACTGAATTATAATACAGTTCCCAGGAAGCTTGGCAGCTGAAATGTCAGGGAATTTGAAACCTTTCCCTGGAGTGCCTAGTGAGGAGACAGCTTGGTTCAATCAATTAACTGAACTCCTGCTGGAGAAAAGTAATCAACATGTGCCGTTATTGTTTAACGGGGTGCAGGACAACACAACAGGTGAGGTGTCGCAGCTCTAACCCAGCTGGATGGTTAAAACTCCTGGAGGTCGGTGCTGCCTGGCCATGAACAGATCTCTCTATCAGCATCTCTGTGCTACGATGTGACGTGGAAGGCAACACCATTAGTAACAAATTATAGCAGTAATTACAGCAGTTTATCAAAGCTACGGCTTACAGGTTCTGCTTGATGCTTTAAAATCACTTTTTTGCTTCTTAGGGAAAAAACAGCCTTCAACTAAACAACCTCAATCATGGCTTGTGTATATATATATATACATATATATATATATGTATATATATACAGTTGTGTTCAAAATAATAGCAGTGTGTGTAAAAAAGTGAGTAAAGCTCAAAATCCTGACAATAGCTTTTATTTCCATACACGCAAATGCATTGGGAACACTTCACATTCTATTCCAAATCAAAACATGAACAAAAAAAATTATCAAATTTGTTATTCCTTTACAGAAAGTGAAGAAAAATGATTAGGCTGTTCAAAAAAATAGCAGTGTCTGCATTGCATTTTTCTTTACAAACTCAAACATTTACTGTATAAACTGAAAAGATTTAGCTTTCCTGTGAATCACTGAACTAATATTTAGTTGTATAACCACTGTTTTTGAGAACTGCTTCACATCTGTGTTGCATGGAGTCGACCAACTTCTGGCACCTGTCAACAGGTATTCCAGCCCAGGACGATTGGACTACATTCCACAATTCCTCTGCGTTTCTTGGTTTTGCCTCAGAAACAGCATTTTGATGTCACCCCACAAGTTTTCTATTGGATTAAGGTCCGGGGATTGTGCTGGCCACTCCATAACGTTAATCTTGTTGGTCTGGAACCATATGCTGCTCGCTTACTGGTGTGTTTGGGGTCATTGTCTTGTTGAAACACCCATTTCAAGGGCTTTTCCTCTTCGGCATAAGGCAACATGACTTCTTCAAGTATTTTGATGTATTTAAACTGATCCATGATCCCTGTTATGCGATAAATAGGCCCGACACCATAGTATGAGAAACATCCCCATATCATGATGCTTGCGCCACCATGCTTCAGTCTTCACAGTGTACTGTGGCTTAAATTCAGTGTTTGGGGGTCGTCTGACAAACTGTCTGCGGCCCCTAGACCCAAAAAGAACAATCTTGCTTTCATCAGTCAAATGTTGCACCATTTCTCTTTAGGCCAGTCAATGTGTTCTTTGGCAAATTGTAACCTCTTCAGCAGATGTCGTTTTTTCAACAGTGGGACTTTGCAGGGGCTTCTTGCCAAAAGCTTGGCTTCACATCGGCGTCTTCTAATTGTTACAGTACTCACAGGTAACTTTAGATCTTCTCTGATCTCCCTGGAGCTGATCACTGGCTGAGTCTTTGCCATTTTGGCTATTCTTCGATCAATTCGAATGGTAGTTTTCCATTTTCTTCCGCGTCTTTCAGGTTTTGGTTGCCATTTTAAAGCATTTGAGATTATTTTAGCTGAGCAGCCTATCATTTTCTGCACTTCTTTATATGTTTTCCCCTCTCCAATCAACTTTTTAATCAAAGTACACTGTTCTTCTGAACAATGTGTGGAACGACCCATTTTACTCAGATTTTCAGAGAGAAATGCACTAGAAACAGCATGTACAACATTTGCTGCCTTTATCCTTAAATAAGGGCCACCCGTTTGAAACCTGTTTTTTCACAGCTGAATGACCTCCCTGATTGAATGCCACACTGCTATTATTTTGAACACGCCCCTTTCAATTAATGATTCAATTACACAGAATCAGCAGCATGCATGTCATGACTGTTGGGTCTGTTAGTTTTCTATTACGCTACTACACCTACTAGTAAGTTATTTGCCATGTAGAAATATAATTTCTACCAAAAACAGTGAATGATCTGCTTAGTGATGTTGGACTGCTATTATTTTGAACACAACTGTATATATACACACACACACATATATATACACACATATATATATAAATTTTTTAAAAAAAAACAACTATCAAGGAAACAATATAGAAGCCATATAAAAAGCCTTTAACCTTTCACCCAGCTATATATACATTTTAATCCTCATTTCCACATTGGAGTTTCCACTTAAATGTACAAAATGTAAGACTGCAGCTATGCTGTTTTATGGTAAAATTTCTCCACCATTTTTCATCTCACTTGTGTTCAATCAGCAGTGTCTCTACACCAGTACTAAAACCCATCATTCCCCTGGGAGCAAGTCCCTCCTCAAATGCAGTAAACTGGTAATCCAAAATCTGTCTCTAGCACAAAACTTTAGCATTGTTCTTTTCCTCCCAGTGTTTGTAGAATATCCATTGTTGGTTTGGTCAGACAAATTAATTTTGGTCACAAGTGTTTGTGTGAGGGACCTGCTTTCTGAAGCGACCCATGTTAACTTGTGGTACCCATGTCTTAACAAGGCTGCAGAAGAGCAGAGTCTGCTCTGGCATGTTATCATCTGGGCCAAGCTTTCCACTCACACACAGCCATCAATCACGCAAACACTCACTAAGGAGCGGCATATCTTTAAAACATTTATTTTGAAATAAGTTCTCCTTTCTTTTTGCATGAGTGCAAAATGCACCCTAACAGCCACCTGAGGGAAGTCTACATCTTTAAATAAAAAACAAGCGACGTGTACATTTATAGTACAAAATTTTCTTTTAAAAAATTGCACAGTTTGTGTATAATATATATTCATATTTTCCATTTCAAACAAACTTTAAAATAAAGGCTCAGAAAGTAAACAAAATCCACCAAAAGAAAAATAAAAACTTTTTCCCTAGAATTTAAAGCTGAGGAAACTTGAGACCCTGTTATCATTTCGAAATCCATCATAAATATACATATTCATATTTATATGCAAGTATTGTTTACATATAATCTCTGTGCTAGTGTTTGACCAGACAATCAAAATTATTGCAAAGTAGTAAAATTCTACTATAAAACATTGGGGGAAGAGAAATAAAAGCTTCTTTCAGCTGAACGTTCCATAAATTATGCAAAAAATTCTGGTTACTTTAACTTTCTTTTTTTTTTTTTAAATCTTTTTCATTGATTGTAACAGAAATTAGTTGGAATCCCTGGTTTTCCATTCCACAAAATTTCCCCTTTGACAAATTTCTGTGCATGATTTTTTTCCTAACAATCCAGAATTCCAGTTCTGCTTATGAGCAAGAACACACATTTCCCTGACTTTTAAGCGTTTTTGTCTTTGTTTTTTTTTTCCTTTTCTTTTTATGAAGTGTAGGCTGTGAGTTGGGAGTTGGTGGTCAGTCAGCGCCGGTATGGGTGGAAGCCCTGTACGTTGTGGTTCTGTCCCCGGCCAAATGCGCTGGCGGCAGACTGGGGGGCTGCGGGCTGTGCTGTGGGTGCTCCGTAGGATGCCGTCTGCTGGCTTGGATCTGCAAAGCCATGGCCGAAGGCGCTCAGGTCCTGACTGTAGCCTGAGAGGGACATAAGATGGTTAAGAATGGGGTGGAGGGGAAGGGTTTCGAAGGTAGGATCAGACAGCCTCTAGGGGAAGATCCTTACCCCTCTATAAAGAAACTAGCCAAAAGGAGGGGGGGAAAGGAATTTTAAGTTAAATTTAGATATTTGTATTCCTTGCATGAGCCCTTCTGTATTGAATGTCAGATATGAAAAATAGGAATAAATGTAAAACAGATCTACTTTCCCCAAAATTAATTCTCTAATTCTATTTAGGTAGGACTGACCATTTCACTTCAATACTATGGATGTATCTAAGGGGCTTCATTATGGAAAAGTCTCTCATTTTAAATAGGAGAGCTCTGGCATCTCTCAAACAGTAGATGGTGCCAATCTCCCTGCAGAGACAGGGATCTGAGTGACACCCAGGGTAGGATCCTTGGGTTTTTTTCCCGCACTGGTCAAATCAGCTTGTTGATCCCAAAAATTTGACAGTTCCATCGTTTTACCTGCCGAATCTTTCCATAAAATGGTAAACTACTTGGTCATCTGCTAAAGGGCTGATGGCATTGACAGACTTACCAGCCAAAGAAAAATATTTACTAGTAATTCCCTTGTGTTGGTTTCCACACCTAGTGACATCCAGTGCACCCAAGACATAAAACATTAAACTGTGTAAGATAAATACCGTAGTAGAGAAAATTGTAGACTTCTTGAACAAAAACAGAAGAGGAAGAAAAAAAAGGACATGATACAAACTGTTCTTGTAGGGGTGCTCCTATGGAAGTAAAAAAAAAAAAGAAGAAAAAAAAAGGACAAAACGAAGGAGAATGAACTGAATGAGAGATATCTGAGAGAAAGTAAAGTTTACTGACACTGAATTTTCCTTCGTTATATCTTCCTGTTTCTTGACCCTTTAGCTTGCAGAGACGGACATAAAACATGAGAATGGGCAGCTGATGCAGTGGGACAACTGAACCATGAACACAGCCTTCAAAAATTAGATCATCCTTTTATACCAGCAACGCAATGCAGACATAGAGAGAGAGTGGACAAAAAGAGAGGACATGGTTAACCTTCATATAGTAAAACCACAGCCGTCAACCGCAATGAGCCGTTAGATCTCAGGAAGCTAATAAATTATCTAATATGCATGATAAAGTTAATAGCTGCACTTTACTATACTCAAGTTTCAGACATGGTACTTTGCATGTACAAGAAATGTACAGTACATGCAGAATACAAACACAGAGCAAAAGAAAAGAGCCAAAACTATTAATGAATAAATAAATAAACAGTCGCAGCTCTATACAACTCTATAGTACCGGACAGATGCTACTTTGGTGGTTGGAGAAGACAATGCTGGCACCTACCTGCACTATATCCTCCCTGCTCATCCTGACCATAACTGTGAGAAGGACGCGTTGGTCCGTAGGAAGAGGGGTCCTGAGGGTAGTTACCCAAGCCTATCAGGGAGATGAGGAGACCAGGTTGACTACACCCAGATACTATTTGCCTAACTTACCCCTTTAATCAGCTAGCAGTGCTTTACATTTACATTTTATCAGTCTTAATTCCTGGGACTCCACTAAACCTGCTAAAATATAAAGATCACTGCTCAGCTCCATCTGGAAGTCTGGACAAAATAGGGAAATGTGAGTGTCTGTGCTACTTGCTAGTAAGGCCCCTCTTATTGCCTACAATAACTAGATTATATGCCTGGCAGGACAGTGACACTGGATGCAAAGAGCTGGATGGAAGAAAGGCAATAGCATGAAACACTGAACAAAATGGGTGCCTATCAAAAAAACAAAAAAAAAGGAATCCTTTGACTAATTTAAGGAAATAATGGGCAGTGTGATGCTCTCAGCCAGCTCCATGAGAAAACACTAGCCACCAGATGCCATTGGTCATGAAGATGAAGGATTCTTAAGTGCAACAGTGGCTGGTAATTTTCTAAAACTCAATAAGATATTTCCACCATTTCAACAAGCTAAGTGGTGAAGGTAAAAGTCAAAGTGGTTTTCAGTGACTCGCCAAGTGGCTGAGTGAACAGAAGAAGACAAGACAACCTATTATAGTAGCTGTCTGATGGCTAGTGTCCGTTCTCCACCTTGATAATGGCGCAAGGTCATTCTCTTTTCTCATCATCCCTCAGAGCAGACGCTATCCATTGTGTTCCATACATCACACAGCTGAGCCTACTTTTTTACAGCCATACACACACCAGTATGTGCCTCAATATCTCCCTTATCTTTTAAAGTCTTACGTATATCAGCAGTTTTGAGGATCTATCAAGCATCTCAGAGTGGGAGAGCTGATAGCTTGAGAGGAAGGCTGAAAGGGTGAGCAGAGAAATGCCTGCTTGCTATCTGTTACAAACAACATGAAGACTGACAAAAAGGTCACCTCCAAGCCCAATGGTGGTGACTATACAAGAATCAGTAATAAGACTTGTTACCAGCAATCAAACAGCTTGAGTTTGTTTCGTCACTTTCTTTTATAACGGTTCATAACACTAAAACTATATACATCGTAGTGTTCCTTCATTCTCCCATATTACCTACTGTGTGGAAGTGTGGGGGAACACAAAAAACCCCCCACACAGATCCAATCTTCAACCACCAAAAAAGAGCTATATGAATTGTAAATAAAACCACTCAAAGAGAATCAATGCATCCTCTTTTTATCAAACAAAGCACTAAAATATAAAGATTTGGTTGATTTTAAAACTATTCAAATTATATACAGAGTAATAAATCAACAATTACCCATTAGTATCCAAGGGTTGTTCTAACTGAGAGAAAGTAAACAATTTGAGAGGAACCTGTATATTCAAAAAACCCACTAGTTAGGACTGGTGCAAAACATCACTGAGTTACAACCAAGGCAGTTGGTTTGTGGAATAACCGCAGTGATGAGCTGAAAACATGTGGTAGTTTATCTGAACTAAAAAGACTCTTCAGAAGCAAAATATTGAACAGTTATGACATGAACCAGTGTCCAGTTTTCTTTTCTTCTTTTTTTCCAAATGGGTTGATTTGTTTTGAGTTGACTGATAGATATTTATTGAGACAGATATATTGAGATAGATAGTTCATTGACCTGTGATGGACTGGCGGCCTGTCCGGGGTGTCTCCCTGCCTGCCCCCCAGTGACTGCTGGGATAGGCTCCAGCATCCCCGCAACCCGAATTCGGATAAGCAGCTTGGATAATGGATGGATGAGATAGATATCACAGACAGATGCTGTAAACTGAACTTTCATTGTGGGGGAACACAAAAAAACCCCCACACAGATCCAATCTTCAACCACCAAAAAAGAGCTATATGAATTGTAAATAAAACCACTCAAAGAGAATCAATGCATCCTCTTTTTATCAAACAAAGCACTAAAATATAAAGATTTGGTTGATTTTAAAACTATTCAAATTATATACAGAGTAATAAATCAACAATTACCCATTAGTATCCAAGGGTTGTTCTAACTGAGAGAAAGTAAACAATTTGAGAGGAACCTGTATACTCAAAAAACCCACTAGTTAGGACTGGTGCAAAACATCACTGAGTTACAACCAAGGCAGTTGGTTTGTGGAATAACCGCAGTGATGAGCTGAAAACATGTGGTAGTTTATCTGAACTAAAAAGACTCTTCAGAAGCAAAATATTGAACAGTTATGACATGAACCAGTGTCCAGTTTTCTTTTCTTCTTTTTTTCCAAATGGGTTGATTTGTTTTGAGTTGACTGATAGATATTTATTGAGACAGATATATTGAGATAGATAGTTCATTGACCTGTGATGGACTGGCGGCCTGTCCGGGGTGTCTCCCTGCCTGCCCCCCAGTGACTGCTGGGATAGGCTCCAGCATCCCCGCAACCCGAATTCGGATAAGCAGCTTGGATAATGGATGGATGAGATAGATATCACAGACACTGATGCTGTAAACTGAACTTTCATTTCCATAATCAACGTAACAATAGTATAAGGGAGTAGGACTAGAAAAGTTCTCAACTTCTCACCCCTTTTGAACATGAATGATATTATTTGAGTTGCTTATTTGTCGCTTATATATGTTGCTGATGATTTTGTTTGTTTTTATTTCTTATGTTTTCTTTAACATGTTCAATAAAATTGATTGATAATGCTGTCCATTTCCTTTGGTAAATTGTATTTTCAAATACACAAAATGCCAAGCAAGCATGTTGTTGTTGCCTTATGGCAGGGGTGTCAAACTCCAGGCCTCGAGGGCCGCAGTGTCTGCAGGTATTTGTTGCAACCGTGCACTACACCACCTGATTTAACTAATTAGCTCACCTCCTGGATCAAGGAGGGAAAGGAACTAGTTTAATCAGGTGGTGTAGTGCATGGTTGCAACAAATACCTGCAGACACTGCGGCCCTCGAGGCCTGGAGTTTGACACTCCTGCCTTATGGTATCAACACATTTCCCTTATAATTGATAATTAGGAATTTGGCCCTTTTTCCTGTAGTGATTAACAGTAGTAACTGCAGTAGTAGTGGTAGAAGGAGTATCACAGAAAGCTGAATCAGTTCATCTGGACTAGGGATCGACCGATTATCAGTCTGGCTGATTATCGGCTTAGATATTTGTCATTTTGTCATATTATCGTTATCGGCAATTTTTATCGGCCAGTCGATTAAAAAAAAGTCCACTGCGCAACATGCATACTTCTGATGCAGCCTTCACTCTCCTGAAGCACAGCACGACACTCACTCCAATAACACAAACACAGAAGAGAAGCATCGAGGAGTCGGACCACTTTTCTAAGGTAAGAGGAGCATGCCAGATGCCATAAAACCCACTTGGTTTGTAAGAAAAGCATACTCCGTAACATTAATTTCTCCGTCTCTTGCCCCCTCACACACACACACACACACACACACACACACACACACACCAAAGAGCATACCGTCGGTCTGACATGAACTCAACAACAGGATGTCAATTCAAACAGAGAACACACTTTCCACTGCTGTGCTTAACCTTCAAATGTAACTAGGCTAAAAGAAAAAAGCTTGTGTGTGATATTTTAGCTACATACAGAGTGTTACTGTCAGTGTTGTGCATGAACGTGCTGTAAGAGCGGTGGTCATTAAACGTGGTAGCATGTACAACATATTTTCTTGTCATATACAACATTGTTAATCCCAGATGATGAGGTCGGGTGGTAACGCGTTGCTATAAGAGCGGTGGTCATTAAACTTGGTATCATGTCCAACATATTTTGGCCTTTCGTCCACACGCAAAAAGTGTTTTAGGTCATTAGAAGGGAGATGTTTTAAAATGCCTTCTAAAGTGAAGATTTAAAAAAAAAAAAAACAGCTTCTGTGTATCTGTGTGTACATGTAAAATGGAGCGTTTGGGAAACGATGACGTCACACCTCAATTTGCGCAAATGAGCATGTGATTGAAACAACAATGGCGGCTATATCCCAGTTTGTTTACATTTGGTTAGTACTGCTAGATCTCTTTACAAGTTTGCGACTTAATTTTGCACTGCTGCACCACTTAACCGGGATTCAAAGGCGTCCGCTACGCTCAACATTACTTGATCCACAGTGTCCATGGGTTAAAGTCTGCCAGGGACGATGGTTTTGGTTCAGGCCCAGTCGAACCAGCAGATGGTGGGACAATTTCGAAACTGGGGTTGTTAGTAATGAAGAGTGGAAGGAAAGCTTTCGCATGTCCAGAGTATCGTTAGTGTCTTTGAGTGAGCTCCTTCGTCCGTACACTGAAGGGAAATCAACGGGGATGAGATCTCCAGTAAGATGTTTTGAAAAAGGTAGCCTGTACACTTTACTACTACCTTAGTGATGAGGGCAGACTAAGGCTGCCACCTGTGTGTCCTCAACATGGCCTCTCAACCTACATCAGCATGGTGACATGTCTGGATAACATGCCCAGGAGGGGTTGCTTGGCAAGTAGAAAATTATCATCTGTGATTACTTATAACTCTGAAATTTAAGAGTCTAATTTTTGCTGCTTCAAAAGAAAAATTCGGGTTTTTTTTTTTTTTTTTTACAACCTGATTCTTATCTTCATAGTTTTTGCCAGTGTATCAGTTTTGATATTTTACTGTCTTCTGTTGGACATGGGACCACTGCTAGACAGCTTTACAAAGGCATCTTACGGGGCAACTGAACATGAGCCTTGAACCTGCCTTTTCAATAACAACAAAACCCTAACCTCAGACTCGATTTTCTATTATGTATTACTTCTTAATTGCCCAAATTGCTCAAAAGTTTGACAATGAAACCGGTGAGCAAAGTAGTATTGTAACGAATATGCAGGATGGCAGAAACCAACAGAAAATAAGACACAGGTTGTAAAAAAAAAAATGTAATTACTCGTTTATAAGAAGAAACATTTGAAACTGAAATAAAATCTTTTGGATTCCCCACCCCCCCTTTTTCCCCACCAATTGTATCCAGCCAATTACCCTACTTTCTGAGTCATCCCGGTTGCTGCTCCACCCCCTCTGCCGATCCGGGGAGGGCTGCAGACTACCACATGCCTCCTCCGATACATGTGGAATCACCAGCTGCTTCTTTTCACCTGACAGTGAGGAGTTTCGTCAGGGGGACGTAGCGCATGGGAGATTGCGCTATTCCGCCCAGTTCCCCCTACCCCTTGAACAGGCCCCCGACCGACCAGAGGAGGCGCTAGTGCAGTGACCAGGACACATACCCACATCCTGCTTCCCACCCGCAGACACAGGCAATTGTGTCTGTAGGAACGCCCAACCAAGCCAGAGGTAACACAGGGATTCGAATCGGTGAGCCCCATGTTGATAGGCAATGGAACAGACCACCACGCCACCTGAACGCCCGGAAAGAAAATCTTTTAAAATGAAACATCTATCTGAATTAAGGTTTTTTCCTCTTAAGTAATGTTTGATTGCACTTTTACCAAGTCCAGAAAGAGCACATGATCATCCAGGCTCACTACAATCCAAATAACATAGAAGAGAGTCCAGTCTGTAGGCCTACAATTTCACACTTAACCAAAACATTAAATCAACAGACACATCAGTGAAACTCTGGTAACGAGACAGAATTTCCCCTCAAGACTAATAGTTGCAACTCTTCAGGAAAGAGAGCCAAAGTCTAGATGAAACAGGCAAGCATGCAAAGCTCCCACATGGTAAATTGTTGCCCAGGAAATAGGAAAAAAATGCTAATAAGTCATTTGGCAGGCCAAACACACACCCAGTTCAGTACTCATGCTAATCCAGTTATGCATGCTCATCCATCAACATTGTGGTGACCATGCAAAATCAGGGAAAACAAAACAAGTCAGCTAAGAAGAAGAGGATGGGGGAGAAGAACGTATTCTTGTTTCAAGTTGTACAATCTTTGAAAATTTCAACAGTTTCTATTACGTCTGGTTGATGTGTGTGTGTGTGTGTGTGTGTGTGTGTGTGTGTGTGTGTGTGTGTGTGTGTGTGTGTGTGTGTGTGTGTGTGTGTGTGTGTGGTGGTTTCCACTCCTCTAAAAAAAAAAAGATACAAAAAAAACCAAAACAAACAGAAGCAATCCATTGCAAGGCAGGATGATCTAATTCAAACCGACCACAACCTACCAATCTTTACCACATCAAAAGCCCAGAGACGAAATGCTAACAAGGTGATGGTGCAGGGTTCCTGGATATGGAGGGCCTTCTGTGGCATCTTCATGGCTGAGCCAGTGACGTGTATGTACGCATAAAGCATGTATGCATGTGGAGCTGTTAAAGCTAAATGGCATCGACAGCAAGATCCAGCCTGTTTCAGGGTAGAACAGATGCACTCAATAAGAATAATCCATTGAGAAACAGGACTGAGGTGGGACTGGCCCCGAGGGAAGAGAAAGGTGCTGCAGACCGTCCAATAGATGAGACTCTACTTACCATACTGGCTGTAAGGGAAGTCTGGCTGTCCAGCCTGGGCTTTGCTCAAGTCCTGAGTAGGTGTGGTGGCGGGGGCAAAGCCAAGCGGTGCTGTTCCAGGAGTGGTGGGTGGGGGAGGAACTCCCTGGGGTGCATACTGGTCTCCTTGGGGTGTGCCAAAACTGTAACCTGTTAAAATAAATAAACGGTAAGGTTTTTGTGTTCTTTTAACTCAACTAACTTTTTTGTAACTTTTAAATTTCATTCTTTTGAATATTACAATTCTATTAAGTTATCCTTCCCATTCCCAACTTTAAAATTACATGAACATTGTTTGAAATATAGCTATATACTTGAAATGTAAATTAAACCATCTCTGGTGAATATGGCTGGTTATCCACAATAAACAACCCATAAGCCTATCTTTTTTTAGTCGGATTCTGCAGTCACTTAAGTACCTGAAATATAGGGATAATATTAAGTTCTCAAGGGAACTTTCTAGTTCAACGGCCACAATAGCTGGTATCCCTCAAAATACATCATTCACTTTACTCTTGGTGCAGCCAGTTAGGTTTTTAGAATACAAGAGAACCTCCAAACCATATTTGATCAAGTGGCTTATATATCAGATCACCAGCCACAGCCAAAATCTGTACAGGATGATAGATATCATGCCCAATAACCCATAATTCATTATGTAGTAACGTCATGAATGATCAGACTGGCACTACTGACCAAACTGTGGTGTTGTGCTGTAGCCCTGCTGAGCGTAGCCCTGAGGTGCAGCGAAGCTGCCCGCTGGGGTTGTAACCAGGAACGCGTTGAACGGAGATGGAGGCTGGGCAGGGGCTCCCCGGGCTGCTGACAGAGGTGGTCCATACCCACCTGGTAAAACATAGTACAGACCATTTCATCATAAAAGGTATGCAGGTAAACTGTTGTAATGCCCTCTCAAACAACTATGTCTCGTTTTTAATTCAATTGCTAATATGCTTTTCTTTGCTTTGCCATTACTTTGTGACATGCTTTGTTAAAAGCAGTTGATATAAAAATGGTATGGATGTCAATACAACACTTTCAGCCCATGACATTGCCCTTAATATACTGAGTAACACTGCACATGGTTACTCTAATATGATCCAACATTAGATCTAATATATACAGTGCATTCAGAAAGTATTCACACCCCTTCACTTTCCCCACATTTTGTTATGTCACAGCCTTATTCCAAAATGGATTAAATTCCTTTTTTTTCTCATCAATCTACATACAATACCCCATAATGACAAAGTGAAAAATGTTTTGTAGAAATTTTTGCAAATTTATTAAAAATAAAAAACTGAAATATTGCATGTACATAAGTATTCACACCCTTTGCTATGACACTCAAAATTGAGCTCAGGTTCATCCTGTTTCCACTGATCATTCTTGAGATGTTTCTACATCTTGATTGGAGTCCACCCATAGTAAATTCAATTGATTGGACATGATTTGGAAAGCCACACACCTGTCTATATAAGGTCCCACTGTTGACAGTGCATGTCAGAGCAGAAACCAAGCCATGAAGTCAAAGGACCTCTGAGACAGGATTGTATCAAGGCACAGATCTGGGGAAGGGTACAAAAAAAATTCTACAGTTTTGAAGGTCCCGAAGAGCACAGTGGTCTCCACCATTCGTAAATGGAAGAAGTTTGAATCCACCAGGACTCTTCCTAGAGCTGGCCGCCCAGCCAAACTGAGCAATCGGGGGAGAAGGGCCTTGGTCAGGGAGGTGACCAAGAACCCGATGGTCACTCTGACAGAGCTCCAGCGTCCCTCTGTGGAGATGGGAGAACCTTCCAGAAGGACAACATCTCTGCAGCACTCCACCAATCAGGTCTTTATGGTAGAGTGGCCGGACGGAAGCCTCTGCTCAGTAAAAGGCACATGACAGCCTGCTTGGAGTTTGCCAGAAAGCACCTAAAGGACTCTCAGACCATGAGAAACAAGATTCTCTGGTCTGATGAAACCAAGATTGAATTCTTTGGCCTGAATGCCAAACATTACGTCTGGAGGAAACCAGGCACCGCTCATCACCTTGCTAATACCATCCCTACAGTGAAGCATGGTGGTGGCAGCATCATGCTGTGGGGATGTTTTTCAGCGGCAGGAACTGGGAGACTAGTCAGGATAGAGGGAAAGATGAATGGAGCAAAGTAGAGAGATCCTTGATGAAAACCTGCTCAAGAGTGCTCAGGACCTCAGACTGGGGCGAAGGTTTACCTTTCAACACGACAACGACCTTAAGCACACAGCCAAGACAATGAAGGAGGGGCTTCAGGACAAGTCTGTGAATGTCCAGTGGCCCAGCCAGAGCCCAGACTTGAACCCCATTGAACATCTCTGGAAAGACCTGAAAATAGCTATGCAGCAACACTCCTCATCTAACCTTACAGAGCTAGAGAGGATCTGCAGAGAAGAATGGGAGAAATACCCCAAATATAGGTGTGCCAAGCTTGTAGCTTCATACCCAAGAAGACTTGGGGCTGTAATTGCTGCCACGGGTGCCTCAACCAAGTACTGAGTAAAGGGTGTGAATACTTATGTACATGCAATATTTCAGTTTATTATTTTTAATAAATTTGCAAAAATTTCTACAAAACCTTTTTCACTTTGTCATTATGGGGTATTGTCTGTAGATTGATGAGAAAAAAAAGGAATTTAATCCATTTTGGAATAAGGCTGTAACATAACAAAATGTGGGGAAAGTGAAGGGGTGTGAATACTTTCCGGATGCACTGTATATATATATATATATATATATATATATATATATATATATATATATATATATATATATATATAGCTATAGCGTTTTTTTTCGGAAACCGTCATGGTGTTGTGAGTGCTCAACTAATGAGGAGCGGAATATCAACACGGATACAGGAAAAAAGATTTTACTCTTTAGCATGGGCTATTATGTCTCTGGCTTGGTCAGATATTTTGGTGTATGTTGAGGCAAATTCAATAGCTTTGTTTAGTAGCTCTTTAGTTATCGAGGGGTAAAACTCACAAATATCAAAGCATATGAACGTATGTCTGCTCTTGTCATCTATGTCCTTAAACCATTTCAATACTTGGTCGGTGTTCTTCCACTGGTTTAAGGGAACCCTCTTCAGAATCGTCCGATTTATATTTTCAATAATTTTTTTGCTTAGCTTACCTATTTCGGGTTTGGTGGGGTTGATAAGCCTAAATGTTGGTTTGTTTTTAAAATTTGGTTTGTGGTCTTTCAGGGTAATAAAGGCTTGCTTCTGGGCAGTGACATTAATGCGGTCGTCTAATTTCAGATCTGATGCAAAAATCTTTTTTCATGCATCCGTGTTGATATTCCGCTCCTCATTAGTTGAGCACTCACAACACCATTGACGGTTTCAGAAAAAAATGCAATCTCTGCTCCTTACCCTGTTAAGCACTTATGAGACCATCATGGACCCAATGAATTTCAGATATTCAACAAAGAACATACCAGCACCCACACAGAAAGACTTCTTGAAATGCCTCATTGCAAAGAGAGAGAAATTCATAAGATTGGTAAGATGGACAGCTTTCTTCTTTCTTAATAACTCAACTCAACTGAAAAAAAGCTTATGTATGGATTCAAATCATCTAAATCACTGCCGACCATCCTGGAACTAAAACCCTTTGAGGAGGGTATGCTCAGAATCATCCAGAACATTAAATTTAAATACTCAAACAAAGCTTTCCAGAAGAAACCCCATAAATACACAAGATTGATAAAAGAAGATGACAAACTCTTCATTGCAGCTGACAAAACTTCTAATTTTTATAAAACAGAACCCGATCAATATGACAATCTTCTACACAGCAACATCACCAAATCATACAAGAAGGCTGCAAAGTCTGCTGAAAGAGACATCTCCCTAAAGGACAAAAAAATTGCATCGGATCTGAAATTAGACGACCACATTGATGTCACCGCCCAGAAGCAAGCCTTTATTACCCTGAAAGACCACAAACCAAATTTTAAAAACAAACCAACATGTAGGCTTATCAACCCCACCAAACCCAAAATAGGTAAGCTAAGCAAAAAAATTATTGAAAATATAAATCAGACGATTCTGAAGAAAGTTCCCTTAAACCAGTAGAAGAACACCGACCAAGTATTGAAATGGTTTAAGGACATAGATGACAAGAGCAGACATACGTTCATATGCTTTGATATTTGTGAGTTTTACCCCTCCATAACTAAAGGGCTACTAAACAAAGCTATTGAATTTGCCTCAACATACACCAAAATATCTGACCAAGACAGAGACATAATAGCCCATGCTAAAGAGTAAAATCCCTTTTCCTGTATCCGTGTTGATATATATATATATATATATATATATATATATATATATATATATATATATATATATATATATATATATATAAACACACACACACACACACACACACACATATATATACACTACAGTTCAAAAGTTTGGGATCACATTGAAATGTCGATATTTTTGAAGGAAAAGCACTGTGCTGTTCAATGAAGATAACTTTAAACTAGTCTTAACTTTAAAGAAATACACTCTATACATTGCTAATGTGGTAAATGACTATTTTAGCTGCAAATGTCTGGTTTTTGGTGCAATATCTACATAGGTGTATAGAGGCCCATTTCAAGCAACTATCACTCCAGTGTTCTAATGGTACAATGTGTTTGCTCATTGGCTCAGAAGGCTAATTGATGATTAGAAAACCCTTGTGCAATCATGTTCACACATCTGAAAACAGTTTAGCTCGTTACAGAAGCTACAAAACTGACCTTCCTTTGAGCAGATTGAGTTTCTGGAGCATCACATTTGTGGGGTCAATTAAACGCTCAAAATGGCCAGAAAAAGAGAACTTTCATCTGAAACTCGACAGTCTATTCTTGTTCTTAGAAATGAAGGCTATTCCATGCAAGAAATTGCTAAGAAATTGAAGATTTCCTACACCGGTGTGTACTACTCCCTTCAGAGGACAGCACAAACAGGCTCTAACCAGAGTAGAAAAAGAAGTGGGAGGCCGCGTTGCACAACTGAGCAAGAAGATAAGTACATTAGAGTCTCTAGTTTGAGAAACAGACGCCTCACAGGTCCCCAACTGGTATCTTCATTAAATAGTACCCGCAAAACACCAGTGTCAACATCTACAGTGAAGAGGCGGCTGCGGGATTCTGGGCTTCAGGGCAGAGTGGCAAAGAAAAAGCCATATCTGAGACTGATCAATAAAAGAAAAAGATTAAGATGGGCAAAAGAACACAGACATTGGACAGAGGAAGACTGGAAAAAAGTGTTGTGGACGGATGAATCCAAGTTTGAGGTGTTTGGATCACAAAGAAGAACGTTTGTGAGATGCAGAACAAATGAAAAGATGCTGGAAGAATGCCTGACGCCATCTGTTAAGCATGGTGGAGGTAATGTGATGGTCTGGGGTTGCTTTGGTGCTGGTAAGGTGGGAGATTTGTACAGGGTAAAAGGGATTCTGAATAAGGAAGGCTATCACTCCATTTTGCAACGCCATGCCATACCCAGTGGACAGCGCTTGATTGGAGCCAATTTCATCCTACAACAGGACAATGACCCTAAACACACCTCCAAATTGTGCAAGAACTATTTAGAGCAGAAGCAGGCAGCTGGTATTCTATCGGTAATGGAGTGGCCAGCGCAGTCACCAGATCTGAACCCCATTGAGCTGTTGTGGGAGCAGCTTGACCGTATGGTACGCAAGAAGTGCCCATCCAACCAATCCAACTTGTGGGAGCTGCTTCTGGAAGCGTGGGGTGCAATTTCTCCAGATTACCTCAACAAATTAACAGCTAGAATGCCAAAGGTCTGCAATGCTGTAATTGCTGCAAATGGAGGATTCTTTGACGAAAGCAAAGTTTGATGTAAAAAAAATCTTATTTCAAATACAAATCATTATTTCTAACCTTGTCAATGTCTTGACTCTATTTTCTATTCATTTCACAACATATGGTGGTGAATAAGTGTGACTTTTCATGGAAAACACAAAATTGTTTGGGTGATCCCAAACTTTTGAACGGTAGTGTATATATATATACTATAGATAGATAGATAGAGGCCCTGTGATGGCCTGGTGGCCTGTCCAGGGTGTCTCCCCGCCTGCCACCCAATGACTGCTGCTGGAATAGGCTCCAGCATCTCCACAACCCTGACAGCAGGATATGCGGTTCAGATAATGGATGGATGGATGGATACTCCAATATGATTCCAATAGCCTTGTAGTCAAGACCACTAATGGTGAGACCAAGTCCAGACAAAGTTGTTAGGGGGGCAAGTCCGAGTCAAGTCCAAGACTTTAAGGAGGCAATTCCAACTCTGAACCAATTGGGTCAACACTTATGTAAAGACTTACATCGAACAGTGCAAGTCCAATTAATCACTATGACTATAACTGTAGTAATCAGAATACTTTATCCATTACCGAGGGGAAATTGGGTTCTATTACAGACACTCACGCTCTAGTAAGAAAAAACTAAAAACTAACAAGATACAAAATAACAAGAAAATAGAAACAAATAGAAACAAGAAAAAAGAAACAAATAGAAATAAACGATAAAATAAGAAATAGAAATAAGAACAAAATATATCAACAAGCATGGTGCACATAACACCCTATCTATACTGCACTACCGCAGCACACAACAAGCAGCACAAACAAAATGCGACAGGGTAAAACAAGTCAAAGGGCCAGTCCAATGACCATTAACTCTGAGTGTGACACTCTGAGGGAGGAGTGGTAAAGTTTGATGGCCACAGGCAGGAATGACCTCCTGTGGCGCTCTGTGGTACTTTTCCGCAGAATGAGTCTATTACTAAAAGTACTCCTGTGCCCAACCAACACGTCATGGAGTTGGGTGGGAGACATTGTTCATGATGGCACATAAATTCAACAGCGTCCTCCTCTCAGAAACCGCCGCCAGAGAATCCAGTTCCACCCCCACAACGTCACCAGCCTTGTGGATCAGTTTATTGAGCCTGTTTGCGTCCGCTACCCTCAGTCTGCTGCTCCAACACACAACAGCAAACAGGAGAGCACTGGCCAACACAGACTCATACCACATCCTGAGCATTTTCTGGCAGCTTTTGAAGGATCTCAGCCTCCTCAAAAAGTAGAGACAGCTCTGTCCTTTCTTTTTTTCTATCATTGTAGAAAAAAAATAAAAATTCCAATACAGTGTAGTATTTATTTAGCCCTTTTTTATCTCTGCCAGGGAAGGAATGTTTTAGATTCCAATTTTCCAATGTTTCAGAGACTTGACTGGATTAGATTGCACTTTGTTGATCTACTCAGGGTAAGTTTGATTTTCATTTCAAGAGTAAATATGAAAAAGTAAATTAGTCTTTTACTCGACCAGTCTTCAAAAATCATTAGGTCCGCAATGTCCGAGATAGAGTTAAGTCCAAGTCATTATGATGTTAAGTCCAAGAAGAGACTGAGACCTTCAAAATAAGGACTTGAGACAGCTCATACTCAAGTACTACAACCTTAGATTCTAAATGAGTTTTTCAACACATGAAAATAGCACTTTTAAATAGTAAAATTAAGAAAAATCCTGTTAGTGTTTGTATGATAGTCACTCACTATCATATAAACACTAATGTGATAGTGGGTGACTTAAAGCCAAATGAGACAATGGAAAATTGATAAACCAAAGATCCCCTGCTTTTGAAACACTAATTGAAAGTGTTCAGGTCATGCCCCACCCTCAAAAATGTAGACAGACAGGTAGTGCTTAGGAAATCAGATCTTTGATTTGATGCCAACCACTCTGTATTATCCTTTTTATCATCATGGGTATCTTTTGAGCAAGCACAGGACATTTCAACACGTGCTGTAGGCCAAGTTGGAGGTAGTGATAAGGGACCAGGCCTAACCAATAGCAGAGCAGGGGGTGGAGTCCATCCAAGGTTGCCATCTGTCTGAAACAGCCGATTGTTTATCAGTGACCACAACCACTTTGAATAAAACGGTTATAGTACATGTTAACTCCTTACTATATTGGTCATCTGGGGAACATAACAGAATGCGAGGCAATCTCTATGACACAAGACTTTCTAGCCAAGTACACAGTTGCATGACAAAGACACATATGTATCCAATTCTGTTACACAACACTTACACAAGACAGCCAATTCACTAAAATGGTGAAAGGATCTTTGTGCAGTTTCAAATGACTCGAGCTGACACCTACCCAGGGGTTGGCCAGTAGTTGACACCCACACTCCTTCAGAGAAAAAGAAAAAAAAAAACAAACAAAAAAAAGTTTAGTCTGAGGACAAAAAAGCTCCATGGAATACAAAAAAAATAATGTATAAGTTGACCATTCAGAGAATCAAAAGTACAGACACAGTTATACGGTTAATGTTAAAACCAAAGGGTTTAGCATCTCTAGTTTCCGCCTAACTGTGACTTGTGTTGTTAATCTATAGCAGAATGAACCATGTGCCACCCTGGGATTCAGTCCCACTCACCCTGTGGCCCGTAGGTCTGTTGCCAGCCCTGAGCAGGCTGTGCCGTCCAACCATTAGCTGCACTCAAGATGCCTCTGGGTCCCCACTGGCCAGGGCCAAGCTGGCTGGGAGCTTTGCTGTCACGAGGTTCTGCCTTCTTCACTTCCACCTGGAAAAAGGACAAGGACGGGACATTTTGCAAGGCCCGTATATGGTCCCTGTAAATCCTTGTCTAATAAACCTGTCCTACCACTGTCATTTGACTTTAACATTTTTGGGGGCAGCTCAAAAACTTTCACTTTATTTCTATGGGATCAATGTAGGGCAGCTATGTATATTATTATTACTGTGTAGGTGAAAGAGCTGTAGAGCTATGTGTCTCAGGTACCAAACTACCAATACAACAATAATCTACGGTGGCTGAAGCAAAATTACAAATACATGTAAATGATGAACAGGCAATGCAAGTAGGAAAATCGGTCTCCAGATCAAAGCATTTGAGGATGTACCTGAGAAACATAAAATGTCATTTTCCTTGAATGAATTGCCCTATTATTTGATAAAGACTTCCAATGGAAGGTCAAGACTTACCTTTCTCCTGCTAACGCTTAAAGAATCTCATTTTGATTTAACTGAGAATTTTAGGGGGCAGGGACAGAATGGA
Organism: Lampris incognitus; assembly: GCF_029633865.1. Classification (NCBI taxonomy): domain Eukaryota; kingdom Metazoa; phylum Chordata; class Actinopteri; order Lampriformes; family Lampridae; genus Lampris; species Lampris incognitus. The sequence goes on from NC_079213.1 coordinate 83,102,846, forward strand.
TGTAGAGAGATTTGTATCTCACATCTAACAAAATCACAGTAAGCATGCAGATAATCGAAATTAATTCTTTAAAGTTGAGTTTCAAAAAGTAATCTTCATACTGTGTCATATAAGTAATTTTTTTAGTAGAGCCCAACAAGCTGACAGAGGTTTACCCCAATATAACACAAACCAATGCTGATGGACACTTTGCATTCCAAAGCACAAGTACTGGAGCAGACTTCAAGATCAAGATGCCCCCCCCCCAATTGTTTCAGCTGTCATAATGAGATTGTCAAATGCATACAGTCTACCATATCCTGCCTATTTTTTATTGAATTTTTTTTTTTTTTTTTGGGTGAAACAAATTTCCTGATTTGGAGGAGTTAAGCAGTACGAGACTTCAGCTCATCCTTTTGTTACTTAGGGCTGTCGCCTTATGAGTACCAACTGTCCTCCAAAACCGTTGATGTTTGATTCCACCACAGAGAGAAACGCTAATTTTTTGCCCTGGTAAGAAATTTCTCCTTGTTGCAACCAGGCAAAGACATATCAGCAGAGAACCAAAGCGAAGAAACAGGCTTAGACTAAGGTGGAGCCAACCAGAAATAGACCGCGGGGTTGAGTTATTGGGGTCACCTTGCAGGAGGAAAACGAATCGCAAATTCCTCCCCGCTTTAAGGTGGTGCCACTTTCCCCGCCTCTACTCTTCCTTCTCTGTCGACCTAATTACACGCACACATTTCCCGCCATTGGCCCCCACCACTGTCGCGAGTGCAGCTACCTGGGTACTTCTCCCGGGGGCATCGGCAGCTATGCGTGATGGATACTGTAACGCATGTACAGTCCCCAACAGCAGAGCAGGGATCTGTCCCACAGTTTGATGTGTTCCAATTTCTAATTTTGTAACACATATCTCCCCAGCCGCCCTTCAAGTCCCAGCGCCAGGTAATGTCAACTCAAGAACAATGGCTCAAGTCAAGCCTTGGTTCCTGCAGAAAACCAGGGCAAAGTCACGGCGAGCTGCTGCTGGTGGTGAATGTGCAGATAGGGCAGGGTTCTTTATTTAAGGTATAGAATGCAGCTCAACTGTTTTAATGTGGTCCTCAGGAGGTAAGTTATGAAAACCTCACATAGCCCTATATGCTGATGTGCATGTGGGCAATCAGCAGCCATAATTCCACCATGTTCCAGACTCATTTACAAAATAATAAAAAAAAAGTTATCTAGCCATACAAAGACAAAAGCAAGGACTACTTCATGAGCTCAAGATGGCTTACGGGGATAAAAGTTCCAAGATGTTTGGTCACTCTTTGTATACCTAAAATTACTGCTGCATGGATGGAGGTCAGGAGAGAAGTTTCACAAGGCTCTCCCCCTGGTATCTGTGGAACTGTGGCTTTTGGCAGCCAATTATAAAATGTCTCCACTGGGAGGGAGAAATGAATAAAGCGTTCATAACTGCCTTTTAAAGACCTTGTATCTGGACTGATCCTAACCAGAAATTCTCGACACAGTATTTGCAAATAATTTTTCAGATTTGTTTTATCCTACTTAGTTGCCATATAAGTGAGGTGTACCATTTTGTACATTAACACCAGCAATTCTGTAACCAACACCTAACCCATAACTATCTGAACAGTCCTAATACTGCAATCCCCACCCATCTGGGCCAAATCGGGAATAAGACAAACAGCAAAACCCCAATGCAAATATTATGTGCCCCCAGTTTTATCCTAACCAGTAGTTGTTTGTCCACATAGACCGACACAGTATGGAGATTCTTTAACTGAGGTCACTTGGTTGAGATCTTTTTTTTTAACTTTCAAAACATGTTGACGGGTAACTCAAAAAAAATTAAGTGACCTGTTGACAAAATAAAAAGGAAAAGAAACAGAACTGAGAGAAGACCAATCCTTTGGGTGATTTCTTTAAAGCAAATTCTTTGCCTAATTCAAGACAAATTACGTCTTATCAGTTATTGTCTCTGATAAGTAACCCATTCATCTCAAAGTATGAGAATGGCATCATTTTAAAGCAAGACAATGTATTTTAGACAACCCAAAGGAGAAGTCAATTTAAACAAAGCCTTGGGCGACTATAGAAACTTCAAAACTTTTTTTTTCCCAGATGAGGGAGTCTTACATGAGAAAGCCTATAAAACCCACAGCAAAGCGGGGGAATTCAAAGTTATAAAAGGTTGATAATTGGAGACAATGAAAATGGTGGTGTAGGTAAAAAATCTACAAAAATCATCATCTTAGTCTTGTCTTGATGACATGACCCCAAAACGATTGGATGGCCAATAATAATTTAGAGAAACCGCTAAAAACTTTCAAACTCGACTTGTCGCCCAAGCCTCCGTTTGATCTTGAGGGTAAAATAAAACTACAACTACACACTTTTTTGCCCATGATGTCGTGAAAATGCATGTTGACAGCCTGGTCCACTGATTGTTCGGCCTCGAAAGTAATAAATCCAAAACCTAGCCAATGACCAAGAGTGAATCAAGGTAGCAGGGGGTTGTGACAACACAAGATGAAGAACAGTATTGGGCTTCAGCAGACTGAGGATCCGTCAAGACCGAGCTAGATGCTGCTGGGGTTCGGATGATGTTGCAGGCTTGCAGTACAACACAAGTCCAACATTTGGGCCTGAGGGACCAAGGGAAACTTTAAACAATCCATGTTTGTAACACATACAGGCCTGTTTTTTTTTGTTTTTTTTTTAAATCCTTATAAAAGCAGCAAAATATTCAGTGAGTATGACAATAAAAGGGCTTATCAACTATTGTTAAATGTTAATGACAGGTGCAGTAATATTGAAATGTCATTTAAAAGGGGGATAAAACAGTCTATGTTCTATGCTCCTACAAAGCTAAGCAAGTATTGACTATATATATATATATATATATATATATATATATATATATATAAATATTGATAGATGCCAATTGGACTAATACTAGGTTGCATTACTTCATGCTGTTTCATCCAAACCCCGCCTTGATCTGTCCCTTGGAATATTGCTGTGCAGCACACACTGGCAGCAGCCGTTGTTAATGCAGAACAAAAAATATGGAGAAACAGAAATTGTACAGTCTCTAAAGCTTTTACACAGCTTTTCCAAATATGGTATATATATTACACTTCTGAGTCAGCCGGGATAAGCCTAACATGTAAAGTTAAAATATCGCTAACAACAGTAAAACAAAGATAAAGGCCATTTACTGGTTTTCCAAAGTGTTACTGATGTTGCTTAAGAGAATTCATGGGGAGGATTCAAAGTTCTCATCATCCAGACTACCCTAATCAACAGTGAGAAGTCGAAACATCCAAGGACGCTCAATAAGGTTTAGCTATTACAACCTGTTAGCAATGCCTGGTTAACACAGGACCCAGAGGGCTATGTCATCTGACTGTCTTTTGGAAAATGAAGTCTTTTCAGATCAGCAGTCTGCAGTGTAGCCCTACTGCAGTGGTCCACTTTCAATTTGATTAACTTTTCTGTGGCAGAACTGGGTTGTGAGCACATCACTACTTGGGGACCTAACCTGATTCTGATTAAACGTCCTACGAGACAGATTTCTGAAACTTCAAATATCATGCCAAGCAATCCCATAACTGGTGATCTATTGCTATTAATACCATCTATCAATGACCTGCCCCTAATCTTAATTTAAGACAAAGTTAGCATCTATGAGTGAATCACATATCTTGGAAACTTCAAAATATCAGGTACACTGGTATATCTGTTATAGAGATACAATTCTGGTACATCCCAGAGACACTTGAGTTCAACGTTGAACAGTATCCACTATTTGGACATCTGCAATCTCCAAAATATTTCTGTTTATAAGTGTAATCACCTGCACTGCCTAAATACTGACCATTCAACATCAGGTAATTTCTCCCTCCAAACAATTCTATGGCCTTTTAGAAATTAAATTGAGTTGCCATTACTCACAAAACTTCAAAGCAAACTCTTTCAAAACATTCTCCATCTAACAGCTATAACTGGACTTGTATCTGGTAATATGATGGAACTTTGTGTACACCCCATTAGAGCAAAGTGAAAAAATTTGGGGCTTTTCCATTTGGCCTGTACCTCTGTGGTACCAGTCAATGCAAAATAACCTAAAGGAGAGAAGACAAATCTTAGGAGACACCGTTAATCACTTTCAAACCATTCACAAGAAAAAGGGATAGAGGAAAGAAAAATAGAAAGGGCTTACTTACAAAAACACTTAACTTTCTAATTAAGGGAAAACACATACTAAGCCATTTAAGATATATGCATCAAACATGACTAAATCAAAATAAATAAAACTTACTCCAACATTGATTGTTTTTTAATAAAGACAACTGTTAACACTATTGTACATCATGTTATGGTTGTTACTGGTGCAATACATCAAGTTGAATTCCAATGTCAAACTATTCTGGTTTTCTCCCAAAGGACAGTGATTGGGGTTTGAAGGGAGGAAGTACACTATGTGGGTCAACAATAACTGCATAAAGGTTTTGTAGCGAGTTCAGATCCAACTGCCCTGACTACTGTCCTGCTTGGGTAGAACATGGCGTGTACACTGCCAGAGTTAAGGGTTCCATTCCCTGTGTAGCTCAATGTGTGCTGCATAGCACTAACACTGCAATAGACCAGGGTTTGATTGCCACTTTGGCCTGCCGTAACGCACTAAATGTTCTGGAATGCTCTTTGGATAAAAGCAAGACAACGGACTTAAGCTTGCAAAGGACATGAAAAACCATTCATAATTCTGTCATTCTAGTGAAAGCAATCCTAAAATGTTGTGAACATCTACAATGTCTGAAACACCAGCATCTTTAAAATTTTGCAAAACAATGGAACCAAATTTATTCATTCTAAGTAGGTCATGAAAAAAATCAATTATCCTTATTTATTTTTTTGAATCAAACACAGACAAAGCCACCAGATATCTAATGTGAAATATTCATGAGCTCTTCCTTGCACTGCTAGCCAGCCTTATTAACATTTGTTTGTTATACATGATCAGGTTAACTATGCCACTTAAGACTAGAATAGGACTTTTTTTCTAACAAAAACAGACTCAATCTGCCTAACGAGGACATGAGAGACACTGTAAAGGCTCAAACTTGGACATGAAATAATGGTGCGCCTTAAGGCGCAACATGGCAACTTAAATCCCTGTCTGGTCCTCAGCTGTATGGTACATTTTGCAATTTAATTTCTATTCCAATTGGTTTTGTTTGATGTTCTTATTGCATTTATAGCCATTATATGACCCGTTTTGTGTGTCTATCGTAAACCTGGTTGAAAAAAATAAATTCCTCTTATGGGAAAATTAGGTTTTGGGTTGAACTGAATTGAATAACTGAACGAATGTTACTTTTTCCCCCTCTTTGGGCCAGAATAGTTTGTCAGAGGATTTAAGATGGTGAGGTATGGAGAGAGGAGAAAGGGGGGGGGGGGGGAAACACAGGATCAGCTTTTACCTCGGGGCCGCTGCTTCTCTGCATCATAGATCATTACCACCTCTGTGACCTTGAATAGGACAAAGGAAAACATTGGCTCCATTTAGAATACCAGGGACAAACAGGACCCAATCCTTTTTCCATTCATTAAGCTCTATATCAATTTAAACACTTTATTAATTGCCATTGCATATACTCAGCCCACATATCCATAGCACTTCGTTTATTGTAAAAAAATTGACCCTGCTCAATGTCACATTCATTCAAGCAGTCTTTATGACAATATGAACTGGCTTGCATGGTGCACACAGCAGTACTCACCACTCCAAATCTATTGAAATAGTCCCTGAGTTCAGGCTCGCCACAGCTATGGGGGATTCCGCCTACAAATATCTTCTTTGATTTATTGCTATCGGCTTTGCTGCCCTTCTGGAAGAAAACAGGGAGTGTATGGATTTCAGGGTCTGTTAAAGGATCACACTGGGAGGGAGCCATTTAGCCATCATGTAGTCAGACAGCGCAGAAGAAATTAGGTTCTCTTGCCCCGGGGTATAATTCTTAACATGTCGTGTCAATGCAAACACTAGTCTCCACGGATCAGAGAGCACTGGTGCCTCCACTTATTCTGAATTGCAGAACGTTTCAGCATCGTTGCCTACTGCACTTATACGCTGCAGTGTCTAGAGGTTGCTCACTCAAACATTAACTTTTTACAAACTACATCCATTTCATTAGTTAAATCTTGATGCAGTAGCAATGTGAATTCAAGTAAGTGAGGAGACTCCCTGTGGCAGACAAGAGGCCTCATTTACAAAGTTTGACAGCATGTAAATTTTTGTTTAGTTAAAACAAAAAATTGCTCCAGCTGAGTTCTAGAGTTCACAGCATGCAAGGCTCAGCACCAAGTTCGTTATATTAATTTCATTTTGGAAACAATCATACCTGGTCTTAGTTGAAGTCACTATTTTTACAAATGAGGCTCAGGGGGCCCTTTTAAAAAAGTAGAGTATATCTACAGAGATACTGACAGCTGGTACACTGTTTCACTAGAGGACACATGTAGCCTGGCCTGAGCAGATCCTCCTTACCCAGCCTTCCTTCGTTCGAGGTTTTTCAGGTTGCATTCCTCTGGGAGTACATGGCTTGGGGTCAATCTGACAGCAGACAGGGATGGAAAGAATAAAAGAGAGAAAAAGAGGGAACATTTGACCTTAGCCCTAAATAAAAAGCACCTTCAAATGTTCTTCAATGAACCTAATGCATTTTCTTTCTGCACATGGCAGGGCAACTTAAATACTATACACATTCATTAAACTGAATGCATGAAAAAATACCAGAAAAGTTTTACTCTAACTAAGTAGCATTTTTGTTATTCTCTGTCATTATTTTAATGCACCATCAAGCACTTTATGAAACGTGTTATACAAATAAAATGTATTGTTCTAAATGTATAAATACAATTGTGTGCTCTTCAAGGCCCTTTCCAACAGAGAAACGGAAGCAACATCCCCTTCATGGTGCACAGACACTAGAACAGTCAATTAAGAGGGCAACTGATAGATTAACAATGATTTTGTGCCATAAAAATCAATTGTTAGTTATCTTAACAAGACTTAACAGATACAGCCACTTTTGTTAATTTGACTTTGAACAGGTAAGTCTCTTTGGGCAAACACGTCAATCCTGAAAAATTGCTGTACTTGTTTGCGTTTGCTGTGAGCAGGTACAACCACATGCAATACCATGCTTCTCCATAATTACCTTCAAACTACTTTGGACTCTAAAATATTAGGCTATATGTGATCGCTAACACAAAGAACAAACAGTGTACTCACATTTCTGCCATCAAGATTATGAGGCTTGGTCTCCAACACTGTCCGTACACAGTTGGGATCTTTGAATTTGACAAACCCAAAGCCTCGCGACTGATTTGTTGTTTTATCCTTCATGATGACACAATCGACCACTTCCCCATACTGCGAAAAATAGTTTCTTAAGGTTTCTGAGAAGAGAAATGTATAGTTAAATTATTGTTCAAATTGATAACTCAACATTGCTACAAGAGACCATACAAAATTGAAATCAAATCACACCTAATTTCCTTCCTAAATACAAACAATTGTGGCCCTCATGTTGAGAATCTATGACCGTAGAGCTATCATGAGTAACTTGATTAACTCAATTACACAAAGTCCTTGATTACAATTTACTGCCTCCTTCATATCTTTATGCATGTTTAAACATGCCTGACCATGCAAAACGACCATGTAGGACAGCAAGGAGCTCAGACAGTCATTACTGCTGTACAACAGTAATGACTGAGCTCCATTTTCTCAATTGAGAAAATTATCTCAAGGGAGAAAATGGAGGGATGCAAAGATGAACAAAAGAAGGGGCAGGGATTTTTTTTTTAAAAGGGGGGGCAGAAAATGTCCAAAGTCTGGGGCCCATTTCCAACTTCTGTAAAATATGAATAAGATGCGGTGGTCTGCAAGTATTGCAAAACTGAATTTAGTACTGGGAGACTTGGAAGATATTGTCAAGATTAATTATATAGAATTTAACATGACAGATATCACAATATCTGCTTACATATGCAAAAATGCCATGTTTTAAGAATTCAACTGAGGTTCATCATAATTAACTGTTTGATAATGTGAAGTATAATCATACTAAAATGGAAGGAATGTCTTTGCCGCTGTCTTTCGATTTTCTCGACAATCATTCCTCCAATAAACTTCACACTTAGCGGGTATATTAATGAGGACCAAAAGTGCAGTGTCGAGCGTGAAGTTGTTTGGATGAACAGAGCAGCAAGCTAATCAGGCTAAGGTTATCATGCTATACGTTCGTGCCAAACGAATAGATGTTATGACATTACACGTGATAGACGCAATGACATTGTGAGTATAAATACTGCAGTTCAACCGTTCCCACACTCAGATTACAAATTTCCACAGCAGGCGCAAGTTCATAGGAGAATTTACTGAAGTGCTGAGTGAAGAAAAGAAGGCAGAAACATTCTTCCCGTAGTGACCAGACTAACAGCACCACTCTGCCATTGCAACCCATATCGTGGTCGGAGGGGGGATTTCACCAGAATGGGCACTGCCTTAGTATCAAATCAAAACTAGATTTCAAAATACTTTTGTTAGAAATCTTAGGTAATAGATTTCCCTTTTTACAAATGTAGATAAAACTGCGTACCATAATATAAGAATATCCAAATTTCATCCTGACACTGTCATTTAAAGATGATTAACAATGGCATTGAATTATTGCCCTGCCCTACCCAAACGTGTTTACCATAACAGCACAATGACCATACTGCAGGGCCTCAACAAAGACCATGCAAATCCTGCCTACAAATTTATAATTTTATTTGACTGGTACCTTTTTGTACACTCAAGATCACCTTACATTGAAAAATGTAATAAAACAGGGTCAACATAAGAACATCGACCAGAAACCAGAGTGTAAATTGTAGGCCAGAGTATATCTTACTTTACGGTTTTGTTCTTAAAACACTTTACTTTTTTTTATCCAATTAGCTTGATTAATCATCTGAAAAACCACTATATTATTTGCTTACCAAAATACTAATTAGTGACCACCCGACATGACTATCACAACTATGTATGCATTAAAAAAAATGCAGGTTGCATATTAGCAATACAACCAGAGCTAGGATTGGGATGGGAAGAACCCTGGGATGAAAAACCAGACATGACTGCTCCATATAACTAAAGGAACAATAAGGACACATTCAGAGTAGCCTGATGACCTACACTGGGTCTTATGGTACAATAGTGGAATGATGTACACTGTTCAATATGTGGTGGTGTTTCAGGTGAATCAGTTCAGTCGCAGAAATAAAGACACTCCTCAAGAGTCAACAGAATGCTGTACCACTGTCCTCTGCACATGGCAGCATATATACTATACAAATGATTTAATGCCTGTACACACCCTTAGAGGCACAGCCTGCAAGTTTCAACAAATGAGGAGTCACTTTGGAGTGAATTCTGGTAATTGTGTTTCCTCCACATCGCTGGAAAGCCCCTGGAGGGTGAAATCACTGAAGGAATAAGTGCAAAGATACATGGTGCTATGGCCACCAACTGTAATATCAAAGCACTGTCAGACAAGCCTGGTGATACACACACTGGTCAATCAAGCATGAGTTGGTGAATGGCTGTGAATGCCCAGGGCTACAGTCAAGCCTATCTCTGGAATGAGAGTACTAACAAAGCTAAACTGAAAATAATATCTTAGCTTCTGTTAAACTGGTTCTCTATGTGAAGACAGTCTGTGAGCTATACTTCTGACTTTACAATTCAGAGCTAGTATCAAGCATCTGCACAATGCACCTACTTAACACTTTGTGTCCATCTGCTTATCAGCCTTATGCAAACTGTCTAGACACAATTTAAGAAACGCTCGACTGATACTAACGAATACTCACTCGGATAACAGAATAAATGGCGATTAGAATGACGCTCCAGTCTAACAACGTATCCCTGCACCTCCAAAAATGTCAAAGACATGGCAAAGAGAGCACCTGACTGATATCCACATGGATACAAACCTCTTTTTTTTAGATTTTAGAGTGAACTCACCTTGTGTAGTACTCCAGTCCAAGCCACCCACAAAAAGTTTCCTTAAAATTAATAAACAACACCGTTAGTCATAACGTACCTTTTTAAATCGCTTTACATAGAGAGCTCATGCCACTACCAAACGCAAGTGACAAAATGACGCAAGTGACAAAATGATGAGGAGGGCATGTTAAAGTGGTATACCATAACACAAGGACACACAACAACTGATCTCCTAACAATCTAATGGAGATTTTAGAATACAGTCCTGCCGTGATGACAAACGTTAGGAGCTGACTGAGCAGCCAGCCAACTAGTTTCAGCTACAACTATTACACAACAGCCAACAACGACTCGATTCCTGCGAAAGCTGATGCGGCACGGCAGCAAACAGTCAGGGCAGCTCTCCAGACAGACTAGCGGTATTTCATAGAGGTAGCCCGTGGATGTCATTCTTTTGATAAAAACAATAAGAGTGACTTGTTTAGGTCTCAACAATACAGGTCTTTTTAAGGATGCTGCTGCCACGTACCCCAAATCATCACAGCGATTAGCATTTAGCGAGCTAATAGTTTAAACTCGGCGGACAAAGTGACTCGGGCAAGCCACAACGTCCCAATTCAGTCTCTCCTGCTACACAAGTTCGACGAGATGCTGGCCGAGACAGAAGTTTAACGTCAGCGTTAACGTGGGCTTGCCCAGTCGGGTAGCTAGCAAGTTTGTGTAACGTTAGGTCCGATTTAAGATCACGTTCCCCCCCGTTGTAAATGCAGGGACTACGACACGGAGTGGCGCGTTGTCGCGGTGCGGACAGAGACCGCTGCCCCCGCCACAGTGCCCGCTAAATGCCCTCGCACCGGCACATTCAGGAAGCGACTTTCGCTTCGATCAGCTTGCTTGGCTAGCGTTAGCTCACCGAGAGCTCCCTGCAAAAAATATATATATATATATATATATATATATATACATAACGACAAAGTAATGACATTTCCACACATTTGCTTTTGCGACGGCGTTGTGGATAACTTCGCTAAATCGGCAATTCATTGCCCACGGCAGAACTCGTAACTTCTAAGCTCACTTGATTATTAGTTGCACTTTTAGTCGTCTTTCCCCAGGCTAGCTCGACTGCTAACAGCACCGCGCTCGCTGCATTAGCTCGCCAGCTAATGGTAGCCGTCAAATGACAGCTAAGATGACCGCATGCCAACTGTGCAAGTTACGGCTCAGTTGAAATGTCCCCGCTTTCGTAACGACATGCTTTTTTGATTCAGTTTGTCTTACCCGACTTCATCTCCGGCCAAGTTGTTATTCATTTCTGAGGCTAAAAAGGGGACTGAGCGAGCTGTAACCGGTTAATCACTTAAAGCACAACCCCTCTACAGACTGAGAGCCGGGGAAGGTCACTCCGCTTTTTGGTTCAAACTGTTCTGCGCAATGACGACGTGTTTGCCACGGGGCCCCCTGCAGGGGCCTGAAGGATTTAAAGGAATATGACAACCAAACTATTGGGACTCTATTTTCTTTTGACTTCAAGTAAAAAAAAAAAAAAAAAAAAAAGGTATGCTTAGAAAATAGAGCTACATTTACAATTACTCATTTGGCAGAATTTTATCCACAGTAATTTACGAGTCAGCAATCAGCAGACATATTTGAGTGTTACCAACTGGCATCACAGAGCGCTACATAGTAATCATATTATAGCCAAGAGTGCATTTCATGTCGGAACATTTGTATAAGCGAACCTAAGAATAGAAAAATCAAAGTACAAAGTGGATTTACATTACCACATATCGCTGCAACAGTCATTATAGTCGTAAGAACATAAAAGGTCAAGTGCAGGTGTAAGGAAGAGCACTTCATTACTAGCGTAAACTACTAATAAGACACGTTAGCCAATAGCTAGCGAGTCTGACCCTTTAGCCGAGCGGTTAGTGATGTCGCCTTGTGGTGCAGTACACGTCGTATCGAATCCTGCACCGGGCAAGAAAATAACCGGTTACACTAGCGACTGGCAGCGTTGGTCTTGTAAATATTACACAACTGGGTTTTTGTATTATAGCACTTTTAACAAACAACTTAACTATGCACTTTAATAATGGCACTTTGCACTTTGGTAACGACATTTGTACTTTATTAGCAAGATTTGCACAGCATATTTTGCACATTGCATATTTGCACATTGTCTAACATATTTATTGACTATTTATTGTATCAAATCCGCTGTGGCGACCCCTGAGAAACAGGGAACAAGCCGAAAGAAGAAGAAGATTGAACATTTTAAACTGTTACTGATTGTGTTGTCTTCTGGCAGGTGCTGTAGTGGGTACTCGACTCTGCCTGAAAGAGGATGGAGTCAAGATTAGGCTCCAACAATATTGTGGTGAGCCGGCGTGGAAGGAGTGGAAAGGCAGCGATCTCTTTTTAATGGCAGTTCCCGTGTCCCATACACCGCACGACCCCGGGAATGTTCTTTTATTTGCACACCAAAATGGCTACAGGATAATGATCCCCCCGAAGTCATCACTAGAAACGTTAGTCTCAGTCACGGTCCTACAGTAAAATGGTTATCTACTTAGTCCGAGTCGAACCCCCAAACAAACAACACAACCACAATAACCAAAACAACAACACATCACTTATTTCTCCCATATTACAGGGAATATAATCTGCTTGCATGACCGCAACCCGGGGCCTGCAACATAAGCAACGGTTAAAATTAAGTTCTCTTGAGTTTTGTGCAGTAGCATGTGTCATGTACTGAATGGTGTACTGTACTGTAACGTGCATGGATAAGTAGATATGTTGGCCCCCGGTTAATGAGTCTAACCCTTTAGTCGACTGGTTAACGTCGTCGCTTGCGGAGTGGGAGACGGTCTCCCAGACTGCCCCCTGAATTCACTACAGTACCTTTAAGAGGAACACTGTGATAGAGATAGGTAACTAGTGAAAGACATTTTATGTAACACACATCCACAGCTGAGACATCAGTAAACGAGTTGGAGTTCAAAACAGGTGTCCGAGATTTGATTCTGAAAAACCTAATTAAACGAATCAAGGTAAAGGAAGAAGTTACAAAATATAACAGCATGTGTTATAATATGTTTGTATAAAGTGTGTGCTGGTTTGTTAGTACAGCAAACATTGTTTAAGTTGTTTGCAAACCTGTGCTGTTTCTCCTCCGGGGTGTTTGGCTTAGAGCAAGGTTGCCCGAACTTTTTCCCTCGGAGGGCCAAAACTGAAACTTAATGGTGGGCCGTGGGCCAAAAGCAAACACCTATTGTATTGTACAATTAACATGCATGTTAAGATCCAGGTTCCCTTAATTTAACATTCGTTTAGCTTTTACTTTAGTTAAATAACAACATAACATTACATGTTTCAGTCACAATATTTTTTTGTAAGGTGCTTCCATTACATCAAATTCAATTTTTTCTTCTTTTTTATAAATGCACTAGAAGAACCCCGCTACAGTGTAGCGGTTTGGTTATCCACCCGTCTAAATCTCCCTCCTCTTCATCCTGCCAGCTAACCGCCTTCCCCCTGCCCCTAACCCCCCCACTCTAACTCCCTCCCCCCAAATGCTCAGAATCATTTGAAATGCCGAGAAAAGTGGTTTTTAGCCATTTTTAGAATATGCATATTTTGCATAATTATGCATAATTATTATAATTATTTCAATTTTCTGCTATTTTTCTGGTCCTCTCTGGAACAATACCTACCACCTCCAAAAAAATTAGGATCATAAGTGCATTTTTGCAAAAATGCATATTTTGCATAATGCCAAAACATTTCTAAGTCCCAGAAATTTTTTTTTTATATAGGTGAATAAATCAAAGATGCTCAGAATCATCTGAAATGCGGAGAAAAGTGGTTTTTAGCCTCTTTTTTTAAAAATGCATATTTTGCATATGTATGCATAACTATGCATAATTTTAATTTTCTGGGATTTTTCCCGTACTTTCTGGAACAATACCGACCACCTCCAAAAAGAATTAGGATCATAAGTGCTTAAGTTTTTGGTCTCGCTATCTACACTAACACCACACACACACATATTACGAAAATATATGAGTAGATTTCTAGTTTTCCCCCTTATCCCACCCGATTAACCCAATGGCATATGGCCGGAACTCTTGTCGAATAACTCCCTTGGCTCACGTTTCCACAGGAAGGAAATAGTCGTTACACCAGCTTCCTTCAAACTCGTGTCTGCTGCTCTCGCTATTTTACACGCTGAAGCCTCGCATGGATTGCATCACCTTCAGGCCGCGAAAGAAGAGTACGGAGAATGCTTACAGTTGCTTAGCTGCAGGCACCCGGATGGAAAAGAGGTCGCTGGAGAACGACGAGTCCCCGAACACTACACCGATCTATAACCACTATCCCTCGGGTAAGGGTGGCCTAATGAATGTCTTACCCCGTGGACGCTCTGGCCGTGACCGGTTACGGCGAGTCTAGGATACGAACTTCCCGTGGACGCTTTGGCCGTGACCGGTTACGGCGAGTACTGAGATACGAACCTCCCAGCCACACGACGAGCGGGTTGCAAGAACGGCGGTTTATTCCGCTCGACCCCCAGAGAAGCCCCCCAAATTCAATTTTTTTAATTACATTTGAATTCAAGTGCACGTAATTCAATTTCAAACAATCAGAACCAGAAGTAAACATAACATAATTTGGTGCTTAACTTCAGTCATCCAGCGCATGACCAATTGCAATATCAGAGAGCACCACTAGTGAGATCCATGCAGCTGGTTCTTGCCTTTTTTCAAGTCGGTCAATATTAGGCTGCAGCTGACTCACTGACAGAGTGAGATCTGCAAGTGAGTGTCAGTAAGTGAACTTCTGAGTCTAGTCTTGTTCAGGTTCATGAGACTTAAAGTCTGTTCACAGATGTAGGTGCTACCGAAAAGGGAGGGCATCACCTGGGCATGTTTCCTTATCTTTGGATATTTGTCTGCTGGGACACATTTGTAGAAGTCCTGCAGATGGAGAGAGTTGAACTTCTTTTTGAGCTCTGAGTCACACTGAAACTCAATCAGTTCCATCTTTAGTTCATCACTGATTGAGTCCACACTGATGGTGAAGGGCTGAGAAAACAACTCAAAGTCAGCTGCACTGCCCCTGAAGTCCTCAAAGCGTCTGTCAAACTCCTGGGCTAGGTTGCTGAGAAGTGTAGCGTACTCAGACAGACTCTCTTCCACTATGTCTACCTCTCTGAGGCTGGGAAAGTGTGCCAAATTCCATGAGTGGGAGAGAGAGATATATATAGGTAGGTAAAGAGAGAGGTAGGTAGATAGGTAAAAAGAGGTAGGTGGAGAGAGGTAGGTTGGTAGGTAGGTAAAGAAAGAGGTAGGTAGAGAGAGTAGGTAGGTAAAAGAGAGGTAGGTAGAGAGAGGAGTAGGTAGGTAAAGAGGAGGGCATAAAGAGGAAAAAGATGTTAAAAGGAGAGGACAATTTAATTTAATGCATCTAAATAAGACGTTTTCAAATAAATGTATCTCTGATGTATTGTGACTTGAAAATGGTCAGAAGTGATATAACTGAATATAATAAATATATTATTAGGTACATTATACCATTATAATGAAAAGTATACATGCTATGTTTATTTACCTTCTGTCAGATGTCGACAGAGTAGCTGAAGTTTCAGCTTGAAGGCTTTGACGTGGTCAAACAGTTGTGTGATGATCTGCTCCCTTCCCTGAAGCTGAACATTTCAACACGTGGAGCAGGTCTGTGATGTCCACCAGAAAACCCAGATCAGAGAGCCATTTCTCATCCGAGGGTATACTTCAGTATCACTGTCCTTACCAGCAAGAAAATCTCTGATTGTATGACGCAGATCAAAAAAATCTCTTCAGGCCTTTTCTGTGGCTCAGCCACCTAACCTCCTGGTGGTTCAGCACATCACCATACTGTGCATTCATCTCCTCTAACAGAGCCTTGAAACTGGCGGTGTGAAAGAGCATTTGAGCATATGTGGTTGACTATTTTAATAACGTCATGCATCATATCTCTCAGCCCGATGGATTTGGCACACAGCTGTTCTTGGTGTAGGATGCAGTGGTATTTTGCCACTTTACCTCCACATTCACCAACCTTTTGGGATAAAGTGTGGCGAGGCCAGATTTTCTCCCAACAATGGCAGGGGCTCCATTTTTTGTAATCCCAGCCAGTCTCTCCCAGGGCAAACCTTTCTTCTCCAGCACTCTCTCAACAGCCGCAAACAAATCCTCCACTTTTATGGTACTGCTGAGTGTCTCGAGGCCAGCCAGTTCCTGTGTTATGTCGAAGTTTTCGCTCACTCCCCCCAAAAACACCAAAAGCTGCGCTGAATCTGAAATATTTGTGCTCTCATCACACGCAATTGAAAAGGCGGCAAATTCAGCAGCTTTTGCCTTAATTTGCTCGCTGATGTCCTAAAACATGTTTTCAATGCGGCGTGTTATTGTATTCCGTGACAAGCCGGTTTGGGAGAACACCCCCCCCAAATTGTATCGGCCAATTACCCCACTCTTCCGAGCCGTCCCGGTCGCTGCTCCACCCCCTCTGCCAATCCGGGGAGGGCTGCAGAGGTGGACAACCTGGCTTCAGAAAGTAAACGTCCTGCCACGTTTTTGTTCCACCCATACACTACACGAGCTGAATTTAATTCGCTCAACTCTTCAGCCAGGAACAGTGAAATCACCTTGTTTAGTGAATGGCTAGAACAAATATGCGGTCGAATGTTTACTTTCTGAAGCCGGGGTGTCCACCTCTGCTTATATATATAAACTTAGCACAAAAGTAAGGAATTTTGTGTTTGGTAGATTATTTCTTTGTTGTAACAATGCTTCTTTGCAATAAATCTTATATCAAGCACCTGATTGTCAGCACCTGGGGTACCAGAAGCTCAAAACAAGAGTCAATAGCAACAGCAAAATAAGCTGTTTGGCATTGGCAGAGAAGATTTGGCAAATTTTTCATGGGCGCAACCCAAATACTCAACTCTGCTGCTCATCCCACAAATGCATGTTCCTTACATATGTGGCACCATTTTAAAGGAAAATAAACAGGCTTTCCAACGGTATAAGATTTATTGCCAAGAAGCATTGTTACAAGAAAGAAATAATTACCAAACACAAATTTCCTTTTTTTTGTGCTAAGTATTTATATAAAAATCCAGTGAATCAAGTAAATTCTTTATGAGACTGTACAAGCCTGTTTCATGCCATAAGCAATCATCAGCTGTCAATAAAGCTACTCGGAAAGGAACATAGCATTTATTGCCTCGTCATGCACATGACCCTACAGTGATACCTTGGCCACAAACATCAGTACCCTACAGTGATTTTGTAACATCTTTCAACCGTTATATGTGGTCATTGGCGGACAGAAACGTTAATTATTCAACCACCTGGAAAATCCTCTCAAAGAGCAAAGCATATTCAACCAGTAGTAAAATGTGCAATCTATGTCTAACTGAAAAATATTTTGTCGTTTGCAAACCAGAAATGTCCACATTGAATAACAGGAATGAATTGGGCAGCAGTTGCAGACATAGATATAAGCGCCTATTTTGTAATTATAAATAAATCGTATTCTGTCCTCACAATTGCGTCTGAGCAAGGCTAGACAGATAGCTAACAAAAAGAATCCTCAATAAACCCGTCTTCAACAGAGTGTGGCTTTACTGGTTTCAACATTGTAAAAAGACATATCTACTCCAAGGTTCAAACGAAGAAAAACAGACCGCATTTCACACAAACTGCTTGCTGCTTCATAATGAGCCAAACGGAAGATAAACAAAACGAACTCTCAGCTGGTGAAAATAACAGTACCTAAAACAAACAATAGAGGGCAGCACTGTGACACCTAACGTCATAACAAAGCATGGGCAGTTCTGTCGTCTTCAGTTCTCGTGCAGTTATAGAGAGCAGGAAGGAATCTTGTTCTAAGTTGAGTTTTTTGTGTGCATCTCTCACCTGGAAGAGAATCCAGTTAATATACAAAAGAGCATGTATTCAGTACAGTAATGTAACACCTATCTAGGGTCAGAACACTCCCAATCTGGTATAATACTATTATACCACTATTGTCCCTTAGTCCTTCTGTACTTCACCAGGTAATAGCAAAACTAAGTCACTAATAGGCCTAAGGTATTTTTTCACAGTACCTTCCTTAATGGTTTTCACCATGACCATATGAACCCTGTTGTCGGCGCTTGGTATGGCTTGTACAATGAGTCCAACTGGCCCCTTGTTGCGTTTCACCTGATTGTCCTTCAGCAGGACCACATCTCTTTCCTTAAGATTGGGTCTCTCATCAGTCCACTTCCGCCTTGGTTGCAGCGTCACTAAGTACTCTTGCCTCCATTTCTTCCAGATAGAATCTGCTAGGCTCTGAACCTGTTGCCACTGGGTTTTGCAGAGGTGATCCATCTTGAAGTCTCCCAGAGGAGCTGGTGTTACTCTGGCTTTTTTGGTTAAAAGCATTGCAGGCGAGAGAATTTCAGGTATCTCCGACACAGAGATACCTGAGTCTGGTGTTCATGATAGCCATAACCACGGCCATAAGAGTGGTCAAGACCTCATGTGTGAGGCGTGTTGCGCTGCTCTTCAGCAGTATTGAATCAAGGATGCGTTGAGCAATACCAATCATTCTCTCCCACGCTCCTCCCATGTGGGATGAATGGGATGCATTGAATGTCCATGTGCAGCGCTGATCTTGTAAGTAGCTCTTGATCTCTGAGCCTTCTGAGTTGATTTGTAGTTCCTTGCAAGCTCCAATGAAGTTTGTGCTTCTGTCAGACCAAAGGTGATTGATTGGGCCTCGAATAGACAAGAAGCATCTCAAGGCATTAACGAAACTTAAAGTTGACATGGACTCTATTACTTCCAGATGAACTGCTCTGGTGTTCAAACAACTAAACATGACAGCCCATCGTTTGCTTTCAGCGCTGATTCCTCTTGTTCGGCATGACACGACGTTCCATGGGCCGAATACATCGACACCTACATGGGTGAATGGTGGATCCATGGCCACTCGATCCACAGGTAGGTCTACCATGTTCTGGTCCTCAAACCTCCTTCTCAATTTCCTGCATGTGGTACATTTGTAGATCGTGCTGGAGACAAGCCTTTTGCCTCCGACAGTCCAAAGTCCAGCAGTACACAGTGCGCCTTCAGTAAAATGGCGGCCTTGGTGGGCTACTTGGCTGTGATAGTGGCGGACTAGCAGAGTGGACACGTGGTGACAGGCTGGAAGTATCGGATGCTTTTTCTGGTCTAAGATGTCAGCTAAGCGGACACGACTGCCAACTCTCATCAACCCCTCCTCGTCAATGAAGGGGTCCAATTTCTTTAGAAGGCTTTGCCATGAAACCTTCCCCACCTGTGTCAGAGTCTTGAACTCTTCTGTATGTCTATTGCTGTACAGCTTTTATGATAGATGTCTTGGCTTGTGAAAGTTCTGTGGCGCAAGGCTTTCTACAGCTGTGCCAGCCTTTGCAGTCATCTGTGTGACCTTTTGGAGAATGACCTTGCTATGTGAGTAAGTGTTGTAATACCTCTCAAGAGAGACTTCCAGCTTGAGAAGCGCTGAAACCTGTGCGTCCCGAGGGGCTGCTCCGTGGTCTTGGCTGCAAGTGTTGTCACAAGGGGTCGAATCTCGCCGTCTAGATATGGTTCCACAAGCTCAAAGCATTCCACTTCTTCTGGCTTTTTCTGGAGTGTGCGCTGCAGGGAGGTGAGTCTCGGAACTGCCTGATCCCTACTGTTTGAAAGTGGCCTGCGAGGTGAACGAAAGGGCAGGGGTGCTACAGAATGGTTTTCCTTATCCATGTACACCTCTCTGTCCATGGTTTTAAGGAAGATGCTGTCCTCTATGGATGGGGCGAGTTTGTCATCATCCACAGTTGTTTGGAAGATGTTTTCTCCCAGGTTGTTTGTATCTGTGCTGAAGACTCTTGAGCTCTCTGTATGACCGGGGATGGGAAGGTACTGTTGAGATGGAGCACTGGAGCGTTCTTTGATGTAAACACTGTTAGTGCATGGAGTAAGGTACGAAGCACGACCATTGGGAAGCACACTGGTCTTGTACACATTAACATCAGATGGTTGGTGAACTCCATCGAGGCAAATCTCTCCTACAATAACCCAACCTAAGTCTAGGCGCTGTGCGTATGGTGTGTTGTTAGGCCCATTGTACTGTTGATGTACCTTATGCACACTTAGAACATCCCTTCCAAGCAAGAGAAGGATTGGAGCACTGCGATCTGGAAACTGAATCTTGTGTGCAACTGGAGTGAGATGAGGAAAGTACTGTGTCATCTCTGGTGTGGGGATTTCTGTTCGGTCATCTGGCATTGAATTGCATTCTAAGAGAGTGGGTAGCACTACCTGTGTTGTACCGTCAAATGATTCCACTGTGAAGTTTCTTGCCTTCCTCCCAGCCATCTTAACTATGCCCGAGCATGTCCTCAGAGTGTAGGGAAATGGGTTGCCGCTAATGCCAAATAGGTCAAAGAACTGTGACTTTGCCAGAGACTGGTTGCTCTGGTCATCTAGCACTGCATAAACTTTCTCTGCTTCGTCCAGACGGCCGGAGGCGTAAACCCTCACTAGGCAGATTTTGGAGCATGATCTGCGCCTGGGAGCATCACCACATATCTGTGCACTTGGTTGTGACTTCAGGGGATTCACTTTCTGACTCTCCACCATGATCTTGCTCAGTTTCAAACACTTCAGTTGACCAAGATGTGGGTCCTGGGTGCAAAGTGGAGACATGATTGGCACTATCACACTCACTGCATTTGACAGCAGCCTTACAGTTCTTTGCAATGTGTCTGGTGGATGCGCAGCATTGGAAGCAGATAGACTCTTCTCTCGGGTAGGCTTTCCTTTCATCTATGTGTTTGCTTCTGAATCCACGACACTTTGACAAGGGGTGTATCTTGTGGTGGAGAGGACATTGTTTGTCTAGTTCTTCGGTTTCAGGCTGTGAAGCTGGAGTTGTGGCCGACACCTCAGTTTTCCTTACCAACACAGTTTCCCTGTTACGGAATTTGCCAGCTTTCTCTGTTTTTGCATAACTTGACCTGCAGGATGAGGAGAATGCGAAGCTTGGATCATTTCTGATCTTTGCTTCATTGCAGACGAACCTCGCAAAGAAGCTGAAGGGTGGAAAAAAGACGTGATGGTCTTCCTTGTACTTAGAGCCTTGGGTGATCCATCTCTCCTGTAGGCTGTGTGGGAGCTTTGCAACTATGGGATTAACTCCCCATGCTGTGTTGAGGTATGCGAGTCCAGGTAGGAGCCCAACAGACTTGGCCGACTCCACTTCCAGGAGTAAGTCTCCTAACTCTCTTAGTTGACGAGCATCTCTGTTGGAGATGCGAGGGAAGTCCTCAAGACGTTTTAAAAGAGCATCCTCAATCACCTCGGGGCATCCATAGCAGTCTTTTAGGCGCTGCCATATCATGTTGACACGTGCTGATGGGTTGTGAACATGAACTGACCTAATCCGTTTTGCTGGTAGAGACGATTCTGGGCCGAGCCATTTAGTAAGTAGGTCGAGTTCCTCACTAGCAGTCAGGTGGAGATCTCTTGTGATGTTTTGAAACGATGTTTTCCAAGCCCAGTAGTTTTCCGGTCTGTCTTCAAAGTTCAACAGCCCAGAGCTCACCATCTCTTTTCAGACCAGGTATCTGACCAAGTCGGGTGTTGTGGTGTCGCAGAGACATAGTTTCTTTCGAAAGATGCTTGAGACAAAGGATGAGAGTGAGACACAGGAGGAGAGGAGAAATACATTTACCTTGCATTACTCAACTGGTCTTGTCTCCCACTTTTTACATGCATCTCTGCCCAGATATTTTTTTGAGTTGTAATGAGGAGGTTGATTTTGGTTTTGGTGATTGTGGCCTGGGTCTTTGGAGGGTGACTGCTCTGTCTGTATATCTGAATATGGCTGCAGAGGATATTGTGTCAGAGAGTGAGTCTGTACATACTCACTAGTGCGTCGAGCTCTTTCATTGTGAGTAACTGGTGCCTATGTCAACTCATCAAGTCGTCCTCCTTCCTGCTCAGCAGCTGCGATTTCATAGACTTCTGCCTCTGTGGATGCTGCTACTGCCTCCTCCTGTAGCTGTAACACATACAGACTAGCTTCCACCTCTGCCTTGCATCGAGCGGTTTCAGCTGATGTCTTCTGTTGTTGTTCCTCAAGGTGAGCCTTCTCTCTCATCATGACGGCAGCCCTCTCAGCATAAGAGACCTTTACCCCAGCTGCCCCTGCTTTAGCTTCTGGTTGCTGCAGCGCTGGCTGAGGACTTGTGACTAGAGGCTTGTGGCATAGCCTCATGAAGTTGTTGCATTTGTTCTTCATAATGCTGATTTTCTGACATCTTTATAGTTGGACGTCTGATTGGCTAAAGATGCAGCGTGCTGGTCACAGTACTGTTTTCGCTGTCTATACCCGTTGTGTAAATGTCTTTTTACTATTCTGTCCTCGCAATTGCGTCTGAGCAAGGCTAGACAGATAGCTAACAAAAAGAATCCTCAATAAACCCGTCTTCAGCAGAGTGTGGCTTTACTGGTTTCAACATTGTAAAAAGACATCTACTCCAAGGTTCAAACGAAGAAAAACAGACCGCATTTCACACACACTGCTTGCTGCTTCATAACGAGCCAAGCGGAAGATAAACAAAACGAACTCCCAGCTGGTGAAACAAACAGTACCTAAAACAACCAATAGAGGGCAGCCCTGTAACACCTAACGTCATAACAAAGCATGGGCAGTGTCTGACTTTCTGTCAGTTTGGAGGAATCCGACGACGACTTTGTAATTCAGTGTCTTTATTTAAACGGTGACGGTTACAATCATACAATAGCTAGCTCCGCAGTAGTGACTCGTCTGAGTACTAAACATAGACTAACGATTATGTGGTTCCCCTGTGTCCTCATGCGTCAGATGGACCAATCAGCTTGCAGCTAACTTAACAGCCAATAGGAGTGCTTGTGTCACATCCTTATAGCCAAACGGGCTTTTATATTCTGGAGAATATTACATCCCCCTTCTTAAGAAATTGAAATCAAACATTAGACTCCCAACATTAGTAGCACATGTCCTATATCAAACATATGAACAATCCAGACGAAAGAAAACACATTTTATAGTAATCACTGATAGAGTCAATACTCTTAATAAAACAGGTAATATCATTCATTCAATATTACTGTATGCATATTAAACTACGGTAAGTAATCAAACACTTAAGAGGTAATACAAATCACAAGAACATTTACAATACTTTTTTTTAGATAAGGGCAGTGATCCGCCTACACCCTTGTACATTACAGGTCCAGAACCTCTCTGGGCTTCACTGCTCGTCCATACCTTGTCTGGTAGGGGACAGTCTCTGAGGCTGTCTCAGCCGCTGCATTTGAGACGTGTGGTGTGTTGTGAATTGTGAGTTGACCATATTTCTCGTCAGTGCCTGTGTTGGTGTGAGTGTCAGTGTGTGTTTCTTTTGTGTCCAGGAGGTGACGTCTGTTTCGTCTGTACTCCTGTCCTTCAGCTGTGCGGCCGTGGTAGGATCTGTTGGTATCCGCTGGCTGGATGACAACTGCTGATTTCCAACAGATGTGCTCCTGGAGTCTGATGTGTTTGTTATGTCTGCACACATCGACAGTGCTGCATTTGATTTGGTGCTGTTCTATTGTGCTGGGATCGATTGGTGATGCCTGCGGGCTCTGGGTTGTTTGATCGGGTCTGCCTTTGATGCTGTGTCAGTCTAAATAAAGAATGCCACGGAGAGGTTGTGTCGAGCGACAGCGCTGTGTCCTGAAGTGATTTAAAAATACAATATTGGCGACGAGGATGGCTGATATCTCTCTCCCACCACCTGCCCCCTTCCTGGCATTACCTGGCGAGCCTCCGGTACCATGGACTCGCTGGCTACATAGTTTTGAAAATTACATCATCGCCTCAGGGCTCGACGACGTGAGCCAGGCTAGGAAGACGGCTTTGTTGCTACACTGCTTGGGAGCAGAGGGTCATCGTGTGCTCGGGACTCTGGGGAACGTCACCCATTTCGCTGCTCCACAGAGTGCCCTCCTTCGGCGATTTATATTCCGTCAGCGACACCAACTGCCTGGTGAGTCTGTGCGGCAGTACGTAGCTAATTTGCGAGGGCTAGCTAGCTCATGCAAATTTGCCGCGCTTCAGGACGAGATGGTTCGCGACCAGCTAATCGAACACACCAGCAACGCAAAGGTGCGTGAGACTCTCCTGCTGGAAAAAGACGATCTGCTGCTGTCCAGAGCAATTACCATCGCACTACAGGTTGAGGGAAAGGCTGAGTGTGCTGCTATGCTAAATACACAGCAAGTGGCCACCTCCAGTCAAGCTGCCAACGACTCCTCCCTCTACTCACGGCTGCCCCTCGGGATGCAACCCAGCCAGAGCGAGGCGGGCGCGGACTCCACTGGGGACGTCTTGCAACTGCAACGACGGCGTTCTCGGCCCCGCCCTCAACAGTCCTGTGGTAACTGTGGGTCTCGGTCTCATGTTTCAAGGGCTCAGAACTGCCCTGCCCGTGGCCAGACATGCCGTAGCTGCGGTAAGCACAATCGCTTTGCCAACGTCTGTCGATCTTCCCCGGCTGGGTCAGAGGGCCACACCCCCCAGTCTTCAACCGCCGTCATTCACAAGGTGAGCTCTGGGCCAGTGTCATTCAAATCATGCACAGTCAACATTAATGATGTGTGCATTCCCCTGCTGTTGGACACCGGTGCAAGTGTGTCTCTCCTGAATGTTGATACCTACAGTCAATTTTTCGGTTCACTGCCACTGTCCGCACCATCAGCTGTCCTCTGTGGGTATGGTGACTCCAAAATCGATCTGGTTGGCTCTCTCCAAGTGACTGTCCGCTATGGAACCAAGCTGGTGCCTAATGCAGTTTTTCATGTGGCACGCCGTGGGGCCAACCTGATGGGCCTGGACCTGTTCTCCGCTCTGGGGTTCTCCCTCTTAGACACAAGGGGGGCAGCAATCCTGACTGTTGCCACACCTTGGCAGCAGAAGTGGCCATCGCTGTTTATGGGGCTGGGCTGCCTCTCCGCCTTCGCCCATCAACCTCTCCTCAACCCTGCTGTGAAATCTGTCATCCAACCACTGCGCCGCATCCTGGTGGCTCTCCGTGATGGGGTCTCCGCCGAGCTGCAACAACTGCTGGAAGCTGGCATCATTGAACCGGTGGACGCGTCACCTTGGGTCTCAAACCTCGTGGTGGCTAAGAAGAAGTCGGGGGGCCTGCGTGTCTGCGTCGATCTACGTGCAGTAAATAAGGCAGTGGTCCCTGATAAGTATCCACTGCCCACCTCAGAAGAACTCACTGCTCAGTTCTATGGCTCTGAGGTGTTCTCCAAGCTCGACCTCAGACAGGGGTACTTACAGGTGCCCCTCCACCCCAGCAGCCGAAACCTCACAGCCTTTGTGACACGTGCAGGAGTGTTTCGCTACACCAGGATGCCTTTCGGTCTCAGCTCCGCCCCTAGCTGCTTCCAGAAAATCATGGTCTCCGTGCTGGCTGGCATACTAGGCGTGGCCATTTATCTGGACGATATAGTGGTACACGGGCCCACCAGTGAAATCCACGACAAGCGCCTCAACATGGTCTTCGCAGCCCTGTCCAAGCACAAGCTAACTCTCAATGCTGAGAAATGTGTCCTCTCTGTGCCAGCCATCGACTTCGTTGGGTTCCGGCTGTCAGCGAGCGGTGTAACTCCACAACAATCCAACGTGGACGCCATTCAGGCCATCCCTGAGCCCAGCTCGGCCGCCCAGGTCGCCTCCTTCCTGGGTATGACAAGTTACTACCTGAGGTTTCTTCCCCAGTACTCTGCGACCACAGCCCCCCTGCGCCAGCTGCTGCGTAAGGACGAGCCATGGGTGTGGTCAAAGGCATGCAGTGACACTGTGCGTGATCTCAAGACTCAACTGACTTCACCACCAGTGTTGGCTCACTTCGACATCTCCAGCTCCACCTTTGTGACCTGTGACGCATCAGCCACAGCGATAGGGGCTGTGCTGTCTCAAACCCAGAACGGTGTGGAGAAGCTCATTGCCTTCGCCTCCCGTGCCCTCAACCTGACCGAGCAGCGGTACTCCGTGGGTGAGCGTGAGGCGTTAGCCTGTATCTGGGCTTGTGAAAGGTGGCACCTCTACCTCTATGGCCGCTCCTTCACCCTCAGGACAGATCACCAGGCCCTGACAGCGCTGCTGTCCACATCTGGGACAGGCCACAAACCCCTGAGGCTGCACCGCTGGTCTGACCGCCTCCGCCAGTACAACTTCAGCCTGCAGTTCACCCCAGGCAGAGACAATGTTGTCGCCGACCTGCTCTCTCGCTCTGTCTCCACCCCAGCTCCACAGACGGACACTGACTGTGTGGAAAAGGACATTGTCCAAATGCTACACACACCCCTCCAGGCCACTGTCTCTCTGCAGGAGCTGAGGGCAGCCTCCGAACAGGACCCTGTCCTCTCCCAGCTCCGCACCTACATCCAGAACAGCTGGCCTCACAAGGTCCCAGAGGAGCTGGCTGCGTTCGCCCGAGTCAGACAGGAGCTCTCCTGCTGGAACGACACCTGCGTGGCACGTGGCTTTTGCACAGTGGTCCCAGCTGCTCTCCGTGCACGTGTTTTGAATACGGCGCATGAAGGCCACCTGGGCATTGTGAAACTGAAACAGCACTGCGGAGACCTGGTGTGGTGGCCGGGGATAGACAGAGATATTGAGGCTCTGGTGAAGGACTGTTCTGCCTGCCTTGTGAGTGGCAAGACTGGCCACCAGGCTCCCCCACCCCTGCAACCTCTCGCCTGGCCCTCTCAGCCCTGGGAACACCTGCAGTTGGACATTTGTGGTGAGATCCATGGAGTTCCCCACCACCAACGCTTCATGGTGGTCGCCTACGATCTACACTCAAAATGGCCTGAACTCACCACTTCCGGCACTGTGACCTCACAGATCATCATCGACTTCCTGGACTCTCTTTTCTCTCGCTGGGGCCTCCCAAAGACCATCACCACTGACAACGACCCTCAGCTGGTCTCTGCTGAGTTCACTGCTTATCTCGAAAGCAAGGGCATCCATCATATACGCACTGCGTACTACCACCCCCAGGCCTATGGCAGCGTTGAACGTTTTCACCAGTCACTGAAGAACGGCCTCAGAGCACACATGGCCCAAGGGTGCTCTTTCACGCAGGCCATCCGTCACACTCTCCTGCACTATCGGGCCACACAGCACTCGACCACAGGCGTCTCCCCAGCCTCTCTCATGCTAGGCCAGGAACTGTGCATGCCCCTTGACAGGCTCCGCCCCTCCACACCTCAGGCACCTCCCTCTGGGGTCAGAGCCTCAGTCACTCGTCAGCAGACGCGGATGAAGCAACGGTTTGACCAGTCAAAACGAACCAGGGGGCCAGACATCAATGTGTCAGACTGGGTCAGGGTCCGCAGGCCCCACAGGGACAATAAAATGGCTTCATACTGGTCCTCTCCTCTCCAAGTCACCCGTCAGCTGGGCCCAGCCACTTACCTCCTCAGTGATGGCACTCGGTGGCACTCCAGTCGTCTACGGAAGGTGTCAGCTCCGCCACACACAGCTGGTGACACAACCATAGCCATTCCCTCAGCATGGCGAGACGCCCGGGGGCTTCATGCAGCTCCTACACGGGCCCCAGACATTCCTGGGCCTCAGCTTCCCCTGCCTTCTCCCTCCCCACCTCGGCCTGCCCAGCCTCAGGCCGCCCCGCGACCTGTTCGCACACGTTTATGCCCTGGCCACCTAGAGGACTTTGTGTCAACCTTTCATGTTTGAAATCCTGACGGGGGGGGGGGGGGATGTTATGTCTGCACACATCGACAGTGCTGCATTTGATTTGGTGCTGTTCTATTGTGCTGGGATCGATTGGTGATGCCTGCGGGCTCTGGGTTGTTTGATCGGGTCTGCCTTTGATGCTGTGTCAGTCTAAATAAAGAATGCCACGGAGAGGTTGTGTCCTGAAGTGATTTAAAAATACAATAGTGTTGTCCTTCGTGCAGCTGTGACATCGGCTTCGCTGACCTGTCGTAGTACCTTTTCCGCTGCAGCTGACGTTGGACTCTCCTGGCGTGCGTGTCTCTGTGACTGACGACCTTGGGCTGAAACTGCTGGTGTGTGTTGGGTAGAATTGAGCGTAGACAACGACTCATGAGCAGCTGGGCTGGTGATCTGAAGCTGTCGACAGGTGTGTTCCGATACTCAAGAAGACTCAGGTAGGGGTCTCTCTGGTCAACCTTGGCCTTTTCCATCAGCAACTTGGCGATCTGTACTGCCTTTTCGGCGAGGTCGTTGCTTTGGGGATAATGCGGACTGGTAGTCGTGTGGGTGAACTCCCAAGTCTTTGCGAAGGTCTCAAACTCCATACTTGAGTACTGAGGTCCATTATCCGAAATAACAGTCTCAGGTATGCCGTGTCTGGCGAAGGTAGCCTTCAGCTTGCGTATCACAGCTGAGGATGTTGTGCTGTGTAGCTTGTCGAGTTCGAAGTATCTGCTGTAATAGTCCACTGTGACGATGTAATTGTCATGATTCCAGGTGAACAAGTCAGTAGCGACTACTTGCCATGGCCTGTCCGGGATCTTGTGGCTGATCATGGGCTCTTTAGTATTTGGCGGTCTGTAGGTGAGACAGGTGGGGGGGGGGCACTGTCCAACCATCTCCTCGATCTGCTTGTTCATACCAGGCCAGAACACTATGTCACGGGCTCTCTGCTTGCATTTCTCCATGCCCCTGTGTCCTGTGTGTATCCGGGATAACATCTCTGCGCGGAGCGAGGTAGGTATGATGATTTTCTCACCTTTAAACAAAATGTTATTCACCTCTGACAGTTCATCTCGGTGGTTCCAGTATTCTGCAACTCTCTGAGGGCATCTTCTCCTCTCCTCAGGCCATCCTTCTCTGATTGTCTCTCTCAGCATTGTGAGCTGTGTGTCTGCGGCAGTCGCAGCTCTGATCTCTGTCAGTTTCGTGTCACTGACCGGCAGGCCACTGTACACTGTATGTACCTGCATGTCCATGCCTTCTCTGAGGCTGTCATTTTGGTCTGTGAGTGACTTGCGGGACAGCGTGTCTGCCACGTGGATCTCCTTGCCTGGTCTGTGCACGATGGTGAAGTCATACCGCTGTAGCTGGAGGATCATCCGCTGTAGTCTCGGAGGCGCTGCTGCGAGTGGTTTTCTCATAATGGACTCAAGCGGTTTGTGGTCACTCTCCACGATGACATGACGACCATAGATGTATTGGTGAAAACGCTTGCATCCGAACAGAATAGCATATAGCTCTTTCTCTATTTGTGCGTAATTGACTTCACTGTCATTTAGCGATTTGGATGCATATCCGATGGGCTTTTCTTCCTGTAGCAGGACTGCACCTAGTCCGTACTTTGATGCGTCGACTTGTAGTCTGAGCTCTTTACCAGGGTCATAGTAGGCTAAGACTGGTCCTGGTTCGCGTGTGATCACTTCTTTCATCTTCCTGAAAGCTTCGTCATGCTGCGCATCCCATCTGAATTCACTTGACTCCTTCAGCAGGTGACGCATGGGTGCGTTGATGTCTGAGAGCATCGGGGCAAACTTGGACAGATAGTTAACCATACCAAGGATTGTCTCCAACTCACCCTTGTCCTTGGGTGGCTCCATGTCTCTCACAGCTGCAATCTTGACTGGGTCAGGCTTGACTCTATCCTTTGTGATGCGATGCCCAAAATAGCTGACCTCGGTGGCGCAGATCGTGCTCTTCTCCGGGTTGAGTTTCACTCCTCGCTCTCTGGAGCGCTGCAACATGGCTCGGAGGTTGCTGTCATGCTCCTCCTTGCTCTTTCCATATATGAGGACATCATCCACTATGGCTGTGACTCCATGTAGACCTTCATAGGTCTCATCAACCTTCCATTGAAACTCGTCCTGGGCGGAGATCAACCCAAAAGGTAAGACGAAGGAAACGGTATCTTCCGAACACCGTGTTGAATGTTGTCAACTTGGACGACTCTTCTGCGAGTTTTATCGCCCAGTACCCTGAGCGAGCATCCATGACACTGAAATAGCAGGCCCCTGCCAGTTTGGAGGTGATGTCGTCGAGGGTAGGTAGAGGATAATGAGGTCGTTTCACAGCCTTGTTCAGGTCCTTCGGGTCGAGGCACACTCTGAGCTTTCCTGTGCGTGGCTTTTCTGCTGCCACCATTGAGTTGACCCATTCAGTCGGTTCGGTGACTTTCACAATAATCTGTTGCTTCTCCATGTTCTGTAGCTCCTCTTTGAGACGGTCACGTAAGGCTACTGGAACGCGCCTCGGTGGGTGGACCACAGGTGTTACATTTGGGTCAACGTGGATTATGCATTCACCAGGAAACGGTCCTATTCCTTTGAAAACATCTGAGTACTCCTCAATGAGTGATACCTCGGGTGTGTTGGATACAGACAGTATGAGCTTGATCAGTCCCAAGTCTAGGCATGCTTTTAATCCTAGCACAGGTGGTGCCTGTGTGTCAACAACATAGAACTTCAACATTGACTGGGTGCCTTTGTACTGGCATTTCAGGTCACATTTACCTTGAATGACGAGCCGCTCACCACCATAGCCATATAGTGGGCGAGTGGAGGGCTGCAATGCACTCTGTATTCCCAGTCTTCTTGTAACCTTGTGGTTAAATTTATAGGCCTTAGATATATTGCACTATTAGATAAGAGTTTGGCCTATGTTTGTTATTTTGTATACCTTTTGAATATGAATATATTATATTGTTGATATTGTTCTGCAAAACAGTTGTTTACCAATGTGAAATGCATTTATTTTAGTGTTGAAACTTACCATTGTTGTGATTGGTTGGCTGTGGAGAGAATACCTTACCTTGAATGTGATTGGTTGAGAGGGCAGCGGAAAATGTCAGCACGAGCAGACTGGACGGAGGGAAGGAGGTCTCTCGTCCCTGGTGTGAGCAAAACGGAGCAGTTTGATGTCGAGTTGATATATGCTATTTTGCGGTGAGAGAAATGTAATTGAAGTTTAGTGAACAGTGATGTGTGCGGGTGTCTGACCGAGACCCATCCCGGGAACTGTTTGTGTGGACTGTGGAGACAAACTGACTACTCGTCAGTCCCATATGTGGACCCAGTGACGTTACGGAGCGAGCTAGCCAGTCGGTGTTCGTTGCTAGCACAGCAAGACGGGCGATTGGACTGGATGCGGTAAGGGGCTTGCCCCACAGTGAGTCGGGCCGTCTTCTAGTTTAGCGAAGTAACATTATCAGTTACAGTGTAGTGGTGGGTTCATGCGACCATCGAGGAACGCAGAAGGAGTCGTCTGTTGCCGTGTTGGGCTGCCGAGGCGAGCGCACGGTTCGACCGTGAGATGGTGCTAACGGCTAACTAGCCAGTTAGCTAGGATGGCTGCCGGCCTGACGTTCGCTGCTGCGCTGCGGCGGGAAGCGCGAGACGAAGAGGAGCATTCTTTGTGAGTACAAGCCGGATGTGCGGGCTCCCAAGGGGAGCGAAGAGGGCTGTTTAGGGTCCCCACGTACCCGATAAAGAAACAGGCCTGCAACTGGGGGTTGACTTTCTTTTATTTTATTGCCGGCTTAGTTATAGGGTTATTGAGCTGTATGCTAATGTGTTAGTCTGATTAATTTGTGTATATCTGAATGAAGATGCTCATTAGCCATTGAGGCTTATCACTTTCATTCATTCTAATAATTATTACTCATAATACATTTGTATATATATAATTCTATGTACCTGTGTGAGTGTGGATTATTCATGTGCGTTTATTCCTGTGGTGTCTAGGCTATGGTAAGTGACATGTTGAGACAACCTTAAAGGGCTAGTCCACCATTTTAATATAAGTTACTCGGTGACACATTGAGGTGTCTAGACCATGTTAGATTGCCTTAAAGGGGTAGTCAACCTTTTTAGTTGGAGTTACCAGATGACACTGTAAGACATTTAGAGCCTTTAGAACATACTTTAAACACATAAAAAGCGAAGTTAACATACTTCAATAGTTTATTGGATACCGAGTTGTATAGAGAACTCAGGAGCGTTGTCCTTGACAGTTAAAAAGGATAGATAGCGCTACATTCTGAAAGCTTGTGTGGGAATGACATTAGCTGAGGACCCAGTGTCTACTTTAAAACTGAGTGTGTTTTTGTTTGGACCTACTTGCATATCAGCGAAAATTTGATCCATATTTTTACCGTCTTTACCTTGTGTCAATGCGTCGATGAACAGTTCTTCATTGTCTGAGCATCTGTCAGACTCATTTTCCTTCACAGTGTGTACGCCTTTTCCTGGTCTGGAGAGACACACTTTAGCGAAATGATTCCAGTTGCTGCAGCTGTTGCATTGCTTGCCTTTTGCTGGGCAGGTTTCGTTTCCACTGTGAGTCTTGTTCCCACAGAATTTGCATCCTTTACTGCGGTTGTTGTCTCTCGCTCTCCATGAGGCATTGTCTGACGCTGCGCGCCATTTTCTGTCGTCCTCGCGCCTTTTCCAATGCTTCTTCTTTGTTGCATCCCGACCGATTGCATGCACAGCCTGTTCGCGCGTGCCCGTGCTGGTGCTAGCAATGGTTTTGAGCTGTGCTTGTGATAGTTCATGAGACCTAGCAAAGTCTATTGCTTTTTCCAATGTTAGCTCGGAACCGATGTTCAGTAATTTCTCTCTCACTCTCGGTGAATGAACTCCGAAAACGATACGGTCTCTGATCTCCTCTTCACTCTCTCTAT
Source organism: Lampris incognitus (assembly GCF_029633865.1). Lineage (NCBI taxonomy): Eukaryota > Metazoa > Chordata > Actinopteri > Lampriformes > Lampridae > Lampris > Lampris incognitus. The sequence continues at coordinate 83,135,707 of NC_079213.1, forward strand.
AATTACAGTCCTTCACAAGCAGTCTCAAATCTGTCACAAACTGTTCGAAAGGCTCGCTAGCTGCCTGTGCCCTTCCATGGAACTTATAGCGCGCGAAGATCACGTTTGCTTTGGGTTTTACATACCGTTCAAAACGACCGTAGTATGTTTCCAACAACTTTCCTTCCGCTTCTGAGAGCGTCCGTGTATTGTAAATGTCCCGTCCATTTTCTCCTACCCAAATCAGTAGGTAGCTTCCTCCGATTTCCTCTTTAAAGGTCCAGAAAACATCAACTCGACGTGCAGTTTAAACTTGCGCCATGCTTCGGGCAGATTGCTAGCTTCCCAGTCCATGCGGGGTGCAGGAACTTCAGCGACGTCCATTCTGACTTTTCTGTTTCTTCTTTCTTCTCCTTTTCACGCTTTTACTCTGACACCATGTCTGACTTTCTGTCAGTTTGGAGGAATCCGACGACGACTTTGTAATTCAGTGTCTTTATTTAAACAATCATACAATAGCTAGCTCCGCAATAGTGACTAGTCTGAGTGCTAAACATAGACTAACGATTATGTGGCCCCCCTGCGTCCTCATGCGTCAGATGGACCAATCAGCTTGCAGCTAACTTAACAGCCAATAGGAGTGCTTGTGTCACATCCTTATAGCCAAACGGGCTATTATATTCTGGAGAATATTACAGGCAGTTCTGTCGTCTTCAGTTCTCATGCAGTTATAGAGAGCAGGAAGGAATCTTGTTCTAAGTTGAGTTGTTTGTGTGCGTCTCTCACCTGGAAGAGAATCCAGTTAATATACAAAAGAGTGTGTATTCAGTACAGTAATGTAACACCTAGCTAGGGTCAGAACAAATCATGCCAATAGACAAATACCCCCCCCCCCGATTTGGACCGTTAGCGATCACGTGTTTGTTTTGTTTGTTGTTTTAAATGAATGGACTGAGACCTTTTCCAAATTCATGTCGAAGCTTTTATTTATCCCACGAGCCAGACTCCTTTCATATGTCCTGACCTCTGACCTCAGCAGTCACTAGCCTGCAACATAACATCTAGGATTCTGGGTAACGCAGTTCCTAACAAAGGCATATAACAACCCATCTTCCCTCCTTTAAAAAAAAAACAAAACAAGTCTTTCCTTAAGGATGAACAGCATGAAAGATCTTAAAATACAATAAACAAAAATACATAAACTTTTTTTTTAACATCTCAGATACTTTCAATTAATCTGTCCAGTTCCTTAATAATCTTTCTCGGTCTGCTGCATGTTTCAGCAGATGTTTTGACCTCAGGACCTGCAGCATCTGCTTGCTTCGGTAAACCAGAACAAACCTGTAATTGCTGGCATGTCCCACTGTGTCTTTAGAGGTGTTTTCAGGGGTGTCACTGTTTTGATTTGGCTCTTGTGTTTTGAGCAGAATTCGACGATTGCGTCTGGAGATCTGTCCTTCCTCCGTCCTCACAGTGAATGACCATGGAGCTACTTCTTGAAGAACAGTGGTTTTCGTACTCCATCCATCAGGCTCCTCAATCCTGACTGTATCATTACTACAGTGGTGGAAGCTGCTTGGTTGTCTTGTCATAAAACAACTTCTGCTTGATCTTTTGTTGCTGTAGCTTTTGTTCCAGTTTTGGATGTTTCTGCTTTTAGTAGCTCGGCAGTGTGGTGCACAGCTTTTGATTCATCGGCAACTCAGCAGGTGACAGTCCACACTCAAGTGGCGATGCTCTGTAGCTGAGTAGAGCGAGATAGGGATCTGACTCACTGTCAGCAGCTTTCTTCAGGAGGTGTTTGAGAATGGGGACGCCTTTCTCAGCTTTTCCATTTGACTGTGCATATAGAGGACTAGATGTCACATGGTTGAAGCCATGCTGTTCTGCAAATTTCTGCCACTCTGTACTGTTGAAGCATGGTCTGTTGTCACTCACCACTGTGTTTGGTATGCCGTGTCTGGCAAAAATTGATTTTGTGTGCATTATGGCACAGGTTGACGATGTGTTTGACAGCAATGCCATTTCAGGAAAGTTTGAAAAATAGTCAATGACCTCTACAAAGTCTTTACCTTTGAGATGAAACAAGTCCATTCCTACTTTGTGCCATGGTGCTTTTGGCACATCTGCTACTATCATAGGCTTTTTGGTTTGCCTGTTTCTGTGTTTCTGACATGTCTCACACATTATTATCAGTCTCTCAATGTCTTTATTAATTCCAGGCCAGAAGACTGTATCTCTCGCCCTCCTTTTGCACTTCTTGACACCGAGATTACCTTCATGTAGTCTTTGTAGTATGTCCCGTATCAATTCTTGTGGGATGATGATTCTGTTTTGCTTCAGCAACAGTCCATCAACAACATTCAATTCACCTCTGATGTTGTAGAACAGTGGACAGGAACCTGCAAGCCATCCATTTTTTAAGTTCTCAATAACACATTGCAGCTCTGTGTCTTTTGCTGTTTCCTCTGCTATTTGTCTGAACTTTGTGTCTGATACAGGAAGCGCAGCAGACACCATGTTCACATGACCTTGAACATCCTCCTCAGTTTTACTCACACTTTTCCCTATGGGTGCTTGTGAAAGTGCATCGGCAAGGATCCGGTGCTTTCCTGGCATGTAAATCAGCTCAATGACATATCTCTGCATTTTCATCATGAGCCGTTGCATTCTTGGTGACATCTCATTCAGGTTCTTTTTGATATTGGCAACTAGTGGACGGTGGTCTGTCTCTACAGTGAAAGTGGGTAGGCCATATATGTAGCCATGGAACCTGTCTGGGCAAAACACTAACCCCAGGCATTCTTTTTCTGTCTGAGCATATCGACACTCAGTCTCTGTCATGGACCTGGATGCATAGGCCACTGGTTTCCAATGCTGACCTTCAACCTGTAAGAGTACTGCACCAATACCATCCTTAGAGGCATCAGTCGATATTTTCACCCCTTTTGTCAGGTCAAAGAATGTCAGCACAAGTGCAGTTGTAAGTGTCTCTTTGAGCTTCTGCCACTCATGCTCATGTTTGGCTGTCCATTTGCCTTTGTGCAGGAGTTCACAGATGCAGGCTGTTTTTGCAGAAAGGTTAGGAATGAATTTACCTATAAAGTTAACCATCCCCATGATGCATAGCACACCTGTCTTGTCTGTGGGCCTTGGCATGTCCTGTATGGCATTGAGTTTCTCTTGGTCAGGTTGGACACCTTGTGCAGAGAGCTTGTTTCCGAGGAAAACAATTTCTTGTGCTCTAAACTGGCATTTGCTCTTGTTGAGTTTCAATCCATATTTTAGTACCCGCTCCAGCAGTTTTTTCAGTCTTTCATTGTGTTAATGAAGTGTGGCGCCCTAGACGATGATGTCGTCCACATAGACTCTGACACCTTCCAGCCCCTCAATGATATGCTCCATTGCTCTGTGAAATATTTCTGATGCTGAAATTATTCCAAAAGGCTGCCTGAGGAAACAATATCTGCAAAAAGGTGTATTAAAAGTACAGTATTTGGTGCTGCTTTCATCCAATTTCAACTGCCAGAAGCCTTGTGACACGTCAAGCTTTGTGAAGAATCTGGCACCTGCCACCTCACTGGTGATTTCTTCATGCTTGGATATTTGGTAGTGTTCACACTTGATGTTTTCATTTAGATCTTTCGAGTCCATACATATTCTGAGGTCACAATTCTTTTTCTTTGCGCACACCATGGAGTTGACCCAAATCTGTTGGTTCCTCAACCTTCTTTATCACATCAAGCACTGTCCTCCTGTCCAACTCTTTTTTTAGGCAGTCTCTTAGTGGTGTTGGAAATCTTAGAGCAGCATGCACATCTGGCTGTGCATTTTCTTTCAGCTGGATTTTGTATGTGAATGGCAATACACCAAAACCTTTGAAAACATCTGTAAAGTTCTGTATAATGGAGTCAACAGTCACTTGGTGTGCTCAAGGCTATGTTGATGCAGTACACTATTCTCACCAGCCCCAATTCTTCACAGGCTTTATCACCCAGTAGTGACTCAAGTCCTTCAGCAACAACAGAAAAGAGTAGGTGGTGTGTTTTATTTTTCACCATTACTTTTAGCTTGCATGTGCCTAAACACTCGATTCTCTGTCTATTGTAGTCTTTCAGTTTAGGTGTTTTTCTCTGTATTTTGGGCCTATCTTTCATTTCTTTTATGCCAGACATGCTGATCAGGTTTGCTTTTGCACCAGAGTCCAGTTTCATTGTGACCAAAGTCCCGTTTATTTGCAGATGTGCTATCCATTTGTCTTCTCTCACATCATTAATTTCTTTCTCTGGCTCATTTTCACAGTTCACTATGCCAACAAAAATGTCTTGCTTTGATCAATGTCATCCACAATCCAAAGGAATTGAATCAAGTGCAACTGGACTTGGTTATATATCCGTGAAGACGTTTCGCCTCTCATCCAAGAGGCTTCATCAGTTCGTGCCTTTCTGACTAGACCAAGCTAGTCTGACTGGCTGGCAATGAAACTCAGATATTTAGCCTCTTTGGAGTCCAAAGAGGCTAAATATCTGAGTAAGGAGTAAGGAGCATGCTCTGAAGCCTCTTGGGTGCAGTGAGGAGAGGCTTGCCGAATATGGCAATGAGTGGCTTGTGGTCAGTTTCTGCAGTGATCATCTCACGACCGTACAAGTACTGATGGAAGTACTGGCAGGTGAAGATGATGATGAGGCACTCTCTCTCGATTTGTGCATAGTTTTGCTCAGTAGGAGTGAGAGCTCTTGAGGCAAACGCGACTGGTGGACCCTCCTGCACAAGGCAGTAATCAAGTCTACTTTGGCTGGAGTTGCTCTGGATTGTGACAGGCTTTGTTACATCATAGTAATGCAACAGTGGCATAGACGAGGCCAGAGATTTCAACTCCTGCACTGCTGCCTCATGCTTGGGTAGTCAGTGCCATGGTGTCTCTTTGTCCAGCAGCCATCGCAGAGGCTCGCAGACTCCAGACAAGCGTGGCATGAACATTGTGAGCTAGTTAGCAAAGCCGATGAGACGCTGCACTCCTTTTACATCTGTCGGGTTTGGCATGTCGAGGATCGCCTTCACTTTTTCAGGGTCTGGCTCGAGGCCTGTGGCAGAGAGAATATGGAGAATATGGCTGTGGAAGTGAACGTCTCTCACCTTGAACTGCAGCTTCTTCAGGCCAAGGCGCAGCTTGATCACTCGGCAGCACTCCATCAGTGACAGGAGCTTTACATCATGGTCATGTTCTGCTTCTTCATCAGAGTCACCACAGCCTACGACCAGGATATCATCAGCGCTGGGTTCGATGCTCCTGAGCCCAGCCAGTAACTTGTACTGCTTGTGCTGGTAGACTTCAGGTGCCACGGAGATGCCAAACGGGAGCTTGAGCCAGTGTTTTCGACCCCAGGGGGTCCAGAAGGTGGTCATGAGGCTGCTTTCCTCATCCAGCTTGCATTGCAAGAACGCATCTCAAGCATCCACCGGTGAAGATCCTGGCATTGGAAAGCTTGTAGAGGACGTCCTCCAGTGTCGGCATGATAAAATGAGAGCGTTTCAACACCTGGTTCAGGAGCTTTGGGTCAATGCAGACCCTCAGTTTCTCTGGCTTTTTTTTTTTTTACAAGGACCATATTGCTGATCCAGTCAGTTGGATGAGTGACAGATGTCATGTGGCCGTTTGCCTCATACTCATCTAGCTGTGCTTTCACAACCACTTTCATTGCAATGGGTACATTGTGAGGAGCGCACTGGACTTGAGTGACGCTCTTATCCAGTTCGAAGTGCACCTCCCCAGGTACTGATTCGACAGGCCCGGTGTCAATAGCTTCCTAATGGCTTCTGGTGTATGATAGCCTGGCTAGTCGATTACCTATCACCTAGACCCCGTAACAACCCACAAACACAGCCAATTGTGTCTGTAAGGATGCCCGACCAAGCCGGAGGTAACACGGGGATTTGATCTGGCAATCTCCATGTTGGTAGGCAACGGAATAGACCACTACACTACACGGACGCCCACATGGGAGAACAACCTTGCCTGAGAGGGACACATCAATTAAGCAGCCAAAGAGAGGCACTGTTTGATAAACTCCCCAATGGCAAATGATCTTCCGCTTTTAGCAATCACCACTGTAATTTCATAGCTGGCCTATGTCACGCTCTCCTGAACTGCCAAGGGTCGAATGCGAGTGCCTTGCTGTGAGAGAAGTTTAGCTAGCAGCTCACTGGTGTTTATCTTTCATGTGTCGCTGCGGTTCTTTGAAAAAGCTGCTGCATGTTTAGTATCATAGTGTCGGCAGACATTGTACTCCTTCAGTACAGCAACACATTGCTTGCATATAAGACAGACTGCCTTGGAATTCACTTCTGTAAAAGAGAAGTCTTCTCACCAGCTTTGTTTGAAATGCCCTTTATCGGTGTGCCACAGTCGTCGCTCCATTTCTGTTACTCTCGTCTCACTTGTGCCAAACTTCCTGCGCAAAGTGTCACTGCCAACCGTGCCCAGATTATGAAAAATTATTATTATTAATAATTAGCGATCCAACATATTAAACATATGTTTACCTGTTTACCTCACAAAAATGAAATGGCAAAAACAGTGATTTCTATTCTAATCTTCGACATTTATTGTCTTTTTAATTTTTATTATTATCGGGGTTTTTTTTATTTTATTTTTTTTACTAGAAACATGTGGTGGGCCAAATCGAACCTGAGGCGGGCCAAGTTTGGCCCGCGGGTCCCACGTTGGCCCACTCTACACCCCTGGGCATACAAAAATAAAAGTTTCAGGAGGGATCAGGTGATAGGAGAGCAGGGGTTTGGTAGTTTTGTGTACATGTATATTTATTGTAAATATGTTTTATGTGTTTACTTTTGGTGTAAATAGTAAACATAACATTGTAAATATGTGTTAAATTATATTCAATATAGATGGTCTATGGTAATGTAGCCATATGACAATATTTTGAGAACACCTGTTAATGGAAGCATCCAATTTAGTATAGCTGTGACACTATAAAATGTGCCAGTTTCTATCTGTCTGTGTTGCTGGTTAGGTTTCATTACCTGTATTACTGCAATGCTTGTACTGCTGTAGTTTTTTTTCTGAATAAACACCACATGATACACCTTACCATCTCCTTAGCATCTGTTTCTACTGCATCATTCAGCCGCTAAATGGTCATTCTAACAGCAGATAAATGGAGGCCACAATAGCAGACATAATAATGATGTTAAAGTACGGAACCAATAGTAACAGCCGACACCAATAGTAGCATTAGTTAATTCATTGTAAATGCAAAGCGCCACTAGAGGCTATTGAAGAATTAACTGCCTTTTCTTGAGATACCCTGATACATTAAGTATGTTGCAGGACAAACGTTTCACCTCATGCAACATATTACACTGAATAAAATGTCCATGCGTAGATTATGCTGCTTACCACTTATCAAGTCAAGTTAATTTGTATCACCCTAAATAACAGCTGCAGTATCAGAGGGCATGACATTCACATGATGAAAAACAAGTAGAGACGTCAATGGATAACGCTCTATAATTAAGGAACGAAGAATTGAGGCTCGATTTGGATGAGGCAAAAAAAAACTTCTGAGGAGAAAATGAATGGGAGAAAACTCTGCAAGAGCATCAGAGGAGGGATCCCTCTTCAATGACAGTAACAGATTTAGAAATATAACAGGACTAAATGAAAACAATTAGTGATAACTGCTACTACTGCTACTTTCGGCTGCTCCCGTTAGGGGTCGCCACAGCGGATCATCCGTTTCCATCTCTTCCTGTCCTCTGCATCTTCCTGTCACACCAGCCACCTGCATGTCCTCTCTCAACACATCCATAAACCTCCTCTTTGGCCTTCCTCTTTTCCTCTTCCCTGGCAGCTCCATAATTAGCATCCTTCTCCCAATATACCCAGCATCTCTCCTCCGCACATGTCCAAACCATCTCAATCTTGCCTCTCTTGCTTTGTCTCCAAACCGTCCAACCTGAGCTGTCCCTCTAATATACTCATTCCTAATCCTGTCCTTCTTCATCACTCCCAGTGAAAATCTTAGCATCTTCAGCTCTGCCATCGCCAGCTCTGCCTCCTGTCTTTTCATCAGTGCCACTGTCTCCAAAAGATATAACATAGCTGGTCCCACAACTATCTTGTAAACCTTCCCTTTAACTATTGCTAGTGATAAAACTTGAAAAGAAAAGTGGCCATTTGGCCAGCACTGCAATCACAAGCAGGACAAGCATCCTCCCCAAACATTGCCACAGAAAAACCCCATATAATATAACCCCATGCAGCAGCATCACTTGAGGGCCACAGAGCCCTGGAAAAAAGAAGAGAGCTCTCATATACACAGCAGGCAGACCCAGGCACACCACTCACACAGAGTGAAAGTGCAGAGGGAGAATAAGCTATTACAAATGGTGAAGAAGCAGCCTTTAACATAGTTATTGAAATCAAACCACCACAATGCAGTAATGCACTCTGCATCCAAATCCTATCTTTACGTGTGGCTCCAACCACATCTGAATGTATGATAGGAACGTGAAGATAGACAGGAACATGTAAGCAGGTCAACCACATCTCTAGTGTGCTCCCATATATGACGGGTGTCATCATTGAGTTTGCTTTCACTTTGTTCAATGTGAGTGACATCAGAGACTTTGGAGGAGTTTTGACAGCCGCAGACCAGTTACTTTAAAGGACATTGTGAGAGGTTGCTGTGACCACCAATGACAGGATTACGTCTCTGTCCTGTCCTGCTTCATTTTGAGGTGCTGGTGTGGGTCTCTTTAGAGTTCCCAGTATCTCACTCAAGTGACAGGATGAACTCAGACTGAAGCAGGAAGATGTGGTGCTTCGAGGCACTGTTGGACTCTACACTCACCTGAGGACTGTAAAGCCCGTATCCCTGTACTGCAGCCCAAGGTAATTGATGAGTCTATCATAAGTTAATTATCTCTTTCTCCAGAATATCTGGCATCTTCCACAAATTTATCCTGATAAAGATCAAGAGCAGTCTCCCCATGTGCAACTGACCTACTGCTACTGTGGTTTATGAACAACTTGACATTATAGTGAGAAAAAAATCAGTTCAAGTGCATCATCAACGAAATCTTGAGAATCACGTGTGAGCTGAGCATGACCAGATCTTCTCATTCTGTTACCTGCAACTCTCTGATTCAACCATGCTCATCCAATGGAATCCCATCACCCTTTGGAGGCCGGAGTAGCAACAGTCAAATCAATGGCACTGAGTCAAATTATGCCCGAATTGACAGATGGGTGTATGTAACTAACCCAGAGAAAACTCTATAAGCTTAATATGGTGCTGCATACCGCTGCATATGTGTACACTGTGGCTTTGACAGGGCTTACACTTCCTCAGTGCATGGTTGACCTACTCGCCTGTGCTGGTGCCAGATGATCCCTGCACATTCACCCTGCTGGTCTGAATGGCCTGCAAGTCTCTGATGGACACGTGTTACTCAATGCTGTTGAGCCCTACCAGCCTGACTCCAGTTGGGATTTAACTTGGATGAATCACACCAGTAAAGGAGAAGGGCTTTCACCGGCAACACCACACTCCAGGCCTGGTCCCTAAGGTGTACATCTGTGATGGTTTTGATGGAAAAGAGTTTATGCTTTTGGCAGAGTGCTACATCCCCGAGTCTAGGTAAATCCAGCTGCCAAATAAGAATTCATTCTTTCCTAAACATGGAAAAAATATTCAAAAATATTTCAGCGCAGAGATGGAGCAGTGTCTGAATGTCTTAATTTAAAGTTACCCAGACTGATGCGCCATACAGAACATGGTTAAGCAAACACAGGAAAGATGTTTGCTGTAGATGAGAGGTCCCATTCAACACATATATCATTTGAGGAAAGAGGTTTGTGTAGTTTTTCCTTAACTGGGTCTAGGGTCCAAAGATAGAGGGTGTCATATGTCGTATACTGTTGTATATTGTTGTATGTCGTCTACTACTACTACTACTTTCAGCTGCTCCCGTTAGGGGTCTCCACAGCGGATCATCCATTTCCATTTCTTCTTGTCCTCTGCATCTTCTTCTGTCACACCAGCCACCTGCATGTCAGGTTCAAGTCATATTGTTGTATATTGTACTGATTGTAAAGCCCTTCAGGACTACCTTATAGTCCATGGGCCAGACGATATTTCGGTACACTCAAGGTGGCAAAACTTACTTATAATTTTTGAAAGGATCCATGTCTGTAGATGATATTTTGGTATGATAACCATTCCTGAGTGGCAGCTGTATCACAGTTATCAGCTCATGAAGTTAACCACCCGCTAAACTAAATTGCATTTTAGACGCTGGTGCATATCCTGGTTTAGCCTCATGGTCAGGACATTTTTCAATGTTCTATAATATTGTCTTTGGTATCATTTTAAAGGGGACCTTCTTAGCTTTCATTCAAGCCCTGTTGTGGATATTTCTCACAAATATAGAGGTCACTTGAGCTCTTCAACCCGTCAATAACACACATCTTTCTGCAATTTTCGCCTAAACTATATACTTTCTTTTAGCCCTGTGGCATCTAGGAATATCAGGGACACAAAACACAAAAACTGGAATACTCACAGGACTGTAAAGATTCAGAAAATGTATAATATACCCATACTATTCCATTGTGTGAGGTGATTGTGAGCCTTAAATGAGAACTAGACCAAAGCCAGTTAGGTCACAAACTGGTCTCTATACATTTGTTTAAATACACAATCAAAATACATGATAAAAAGGAATACCATAGTGAGGTAATGAACTATTATAATATTTTAAACAACATTGACATTTACATATACTTAGTCAATGATACATGTAATCCCATATCATTAGTGGGTATATGTAATGGTAATGGGTAGGGTAATGGGTATATGTGAATATGGTTACATTATTGTTATCAAGCTCTGGGTAACCAAGTCCAGAATCAACATCCTGTGCATCAATAGACTACTACCACAGTAATACCATCAGAATCATCACACTGTCATTCATCAAACTGCTCGTTTCTCTCATCATCTGACTCCCCAAGTTCAAAGTCCAGTTCTGGACCATCCTGCTGTTTTTGGTTACTGCAGGTCTGTAACCTGCACATGTCTGTGCATGGAAGTCCATTTGACAGGCACATGCAGCTTGGCATTTTGCATGAATGCACACACTTGCATGTTAGCATTTCCAAGACCACATCTGGTGCAGCCGGGGAGCGCATCCAGTAAATGGCCAGCTTGCCTTCATCGTCTGTCCATCCATACTCAGTAGGGCTTGGCACCACAGGGTTAGCCTGCAGACAGCACTTCCATATTGCTGCCTGATAGTTGGCTCGTTGAACATGCATAAAGAGACAGTCTCTACATGGTGGCAGCTGGCTGGACTCAACCTCTCCCCTTTTGGTGCAGAAGAGCTGGTAACGCAGTTTGTTCACCTCAGCAGTGCTGCTATTAGCAACATACATCCGACAGGTGAACTGCTCAATTTTCTGGAACAGCTCATCACTCACATTCCATGTCTGTCCCAGTTGACTAAAAGTCTCTTGGCAGGAAGTGTGCTTTCTCACTATCTTCAGGGAATTCAGCTTCCCTCGACCAGCGAATGCACTGACAGTGTCGCAGCCTGTGAAGGCATGTAAGCCAATTAGGCTGTCACAGATGCTGTCTCCAGGTGAACTTGCCAGTTTGGTGATGTCGACAAACCGTGTGCGGTTCTGAGTCCCACACTTCTGGTAGATGGGACAGGTGATGTCCTTCTGGAAGCCAAGACAAAGCACCATGACATCAGTGTCCTCAGCTGTGATGATAACTGACTTTGAGCCCGCATTTGCTGCATGCAATGCATGCAGGAGCAGACGGGTGTCAGCTTCTTCATGTGTGGAGTGCAGTTCTGCTGCTTCCTCACACCCATCTTCTGTCAACTTGTAGCAGGTTTCCTCACAGGTCATGTACAACACCTTGCCATGCAGCATAGCTCTGCATCGTGGGAGTTTCCACTCTTCCACCAGAAACTTGATGAGACTGGTCTTGTTGGAGGAACTGCACAGAAATTTTCTCCACTGCTGGACGTGGTGTCCCCCTGCAAGATTCTTGTACTGGAGAGTGATGTCTCCACCCCGGTTCAGTCGTTCAGCATCTTTGATCGAAGTCTGGTGATAGACATCAAAAACAACATCAATCCTCCCACTCTGTGCTCCCTCATGGAGGACCTGGGTCAAGGCTGACTCTGCCACCTGTGCAAAGGTTTTGTTGTTGCCATTCATTTTTTGGACCAGGCTCATCCCATCAATGATGGAAGTAGATGGGATTGGGATGTCTTCTGCAGGAGATACATTCTTTTCAAGCTCTCTGGCAAGTGCAGCCTTGTTTGTTTTTCGTAAGGACCCATCAGCATTTGCCAGTGCCCATGGTAGTGGACCCAATGGGTAGGCAAGGACATCCTTCAGATTCACCTTCCTGCTTTCAGCCACCAGGATCATGTGACTGAAAAGGTTTCTATCTGCCTTCAGAACCACATCCTGTGCTTTCTTTCCATGAGCTTGTTTTGTGCTGACATTGGAGAATGTTTTCAGACTTTGCTTGGTCATCTTGTCGTGGAATTTCACAGGTGGTGGGTCTGCATCTAACCTTGTTTGCTGGAATGCTTGGTAGGCCTCTTCTCCTTTCTCAAGAGCTCTCAAGAGATCTATGGTCACATCAGGTGGAGCCATGTTGCCAGTGGAGAGGCTAACCAAATCAATCTCATCAGGGGACATAGGATTGAGCCAGTTATTCTCCATAAGGTCCATGAGAGACTGGACATCTGCTTCATCTCTCTTGATCCTTGGACTCTGTAGATCTGGATGAGACCATTTGCACCTGCCTTGACCTGTCAGGTCTCTCAGCTGTCTGAGGTACATGCTTCTATACTCAGCTGTGAGATAATATTTGGTCACAGCTCCTGGCTTCAAGCTGAATCCCTTTGTCCCTCCAGCTGTTTGGGTGTCTTTGTTCACCGTTTCTTCTATAGCTTGGTCAACAGGGATTCGGCCAAAGGGATTGGTGGAGCCCAGTTGGACTGAGAAGCCTCCTTCCATGAATTCTGTGTACACATCTGGGTGTGTGATGGGCAGCTCAGACATCTGGGCGTAGTAGTAGGGGAGGTAGCGTGCATAATTCATCCTGTCATAAGCAAAGCACCATGGGATCATTGCTCGAATGCTAGCCAAGTGTAGCATCCAGTCTCCCTCTCTGGATGCTCGGATGAGCCCCAACAAGATTTCAACCATGTCCAAATAGGACATCCAGAAGTTCGAGAGGCTGCCGTTTCCACCTCTAAGGAACTCACGGTAGACTTCAAATAGATCCATGATGCGTGTACAAGAGCTGTTCTTGAGGACCTCCTTCAAAGCATGTTTTGAGACTTCTTTCCCAAGGCTGTCAATGGTCTTCAGTGTCTCATTCAGGTGAACCATGTCATTCCTGTGAGTTTCTTCCAACCAGGACAGGAAACCTTTCAAGGTCAGTCGCATGAGAGCCTCATACAGGAGCTTGTGTAGTCGCACTGCCCTGTTGTACTTGCGGCCATCCATAACACCAGCAATTGAGCCTTCTGCCATCATGCCAGACTCAATGCAGAGGTCTTTGAGTCCAGCATCTTGGAAACGCTTTCCTATTATTGCCAGCAGTGTGCAGATGGTGTGGAATACCCCAAGCCTAACGATGATATCATGGAACTTGTCATGGTGTTTCCATGTGATCTCGACAGCCTTCGCATACAGGGCTTGGTCAAAGACACAGACAATCTTCCTCAGGCCTAAGCACTGCATGATGCTCAGTGACTGGTTAAGCACCTCGTTGACAGTAGACATTTGTGTCGCTGGAGCATTGATGGTAGGCAGATAGCCTATATTGTCGGGGATGACCGTCATCTCTCCTCGAGTCAGGATGTTGAAGCCTGTCCAGCTGCTGACTGACTGTTCTTCTTGTTGTGACATGCGTGCTAGGACCCAAAGAAGGTTTTTCTCTCTGGCAAGCTTAGTATTGGCTGCAGTATCGGCATCTGACTTTTTGCTTTGTGGTGGCCCTACCCGTTGTCCAGCATTGTAAGTTGGTAACATTGGTGGGGGTCCATCAATGCTTCTCTTCTTTGTTTTGGGAACAGTGGGCATGGGTTGGACAGGAAGTGGGTTGACTGGCTTTGCTTGCACAGCAATCCCATTGACTCTGTGAGATGTTCCCTCACCACTGACAGTTTCTTCAAGACGGTCGATATTGTCCCAGGCTAAAGTTGTGAATATGCCAGGATGGATGTTAGCTGGAAGGGCAATGCCACTCCCTGATGATGAGAGTTTCTGGAGACACAGGGCAGTGTTGATCTCTTCCATCTGTGAATAGGACACACTGTGACCAAGTCGGTTGAGGATGTTTATCAACTCTACATTTCCTGTCAACGATTTGACACTGAATGGCAGAACAATGTGCTTGGAAGGCTTGGTATTTCCACATGTCACTGCATATACTATGTCATGGCCAAATGACTGCAGAAGGCACTGCACTCTCTGGGATGCATGATCAGGATCATTTGAGCCTGTGAGTAGAGAGTACAGGAAGATAATGAGCGACTCTGGAATGGTAGGACATTCTGCTTCTGGTTTGACTTCAGGCGGCCAGGTTTGAGGAACATCTTGACTTTTAATGTCTGCTCTCAATTTGATGGCTGCTTTGGCTATAACATCTTGTGCACTGACACTTTTCAGGGTCTGCAGCTCCCTTTTGAGAGACTGATTTTCTTTGGCAAGTTCCCTCATGGACAAGTTATCGGGATAGAGGAGGAATTTTCCTTTCTCATCAGGGAATATCTGCAAGGCTCCAGCAAACTCACTCTCCAGGTTTCGCCTTATGTGCTTCTTGGTTGATTCCTTGACTTGGGCAATGCCTTGGGAGTTCATTGAAGCTACCAGTCTAGAAGAGAGATCAGTCATTGTCATCACTTGAGGATTGCCAAAAAGCTCCATCCTGATGAAGAGGAGCAGCTCATTGTATGCCTTATTCACAGCAGCTTCACACTGGGCTGCAGCATCATCATCTTCATTGCTGGCAACCTCTCCTTTGGAAACCTCTTCTTTGGTGTAAAGTCTATAGCATGACCTGTGGTAGTGCCCTTCAGCTGCTACAAGGTCTCTACTCACAATGGCAAGGATTCTGCTGTCCCTTTTCTTTGTGGCTGCACTCCTGATCTTTGCATCAGCTCGCAGTTCTCAACACTGCACCAGTACTTCTCTCGTATTCTGTCTCTTGGAATATTTGCTGTTTTTCTGACAAAATATGCACTCTGCATCATAAGTCCTAGATGTACTTGGAGCATGTCGAGCTACTCTCTTAGATTGTTTCTCTTCAGCAGAGACACAACTTTTCTTTTCTTTTGCAAGGAGGCCATCAAGAATTTGCTTCATAGTGAAGATACTGCGACACTTTCTGTGGTAGTAGATTGCTGGAATCTGTCCCTCAGGAATGTCTTTGGCCAGTTTCAAAACTGGTGCATGATTTCGTATCTGAGCTGCCCTGAGCAGAGTTCTCCATGAGTCGACACTTTGTAGTGAAACCAGCTTATCTGTATCATCAGAACAGTGGATAATGCACTCCACCCGTGGGCGCTTTGGTATTGGGTAAAAACTTGCTTGTTCACCAGTGGCCATATTCAGTCAGTTTTCACCTGCCACATACAAACAAATACATATAACTTAGGTGTATGAACACTACTAAAACAAAGTTTACTTTGCTTCACCAGCGTCATATTACCATTATTTATCTTACATAGCCACAAATAGATACATTACCTAGTTGCTATGCAACAGCTATATTTTGTCCACATGAGGCCGCTAAAATCAACACAAGATGAAAGTTCCTCGTAGCCACTTTAACTAATCATATTAACATATACATTAAAAGAAAATGCTAACATTATGGGAAATTAGCTTACAATCTTCTCCAGAGTGAGACAAGAAGATAGATACCAGTTTCCTCTATATGTGTTTAGTAGAAAGCTATCTGGCTGCACGTTAGCCTAGCTTAGCACAATGAATGGAAGTACACAGTACTGGTTATCCTTGGTTGTTGGCCAACTAAGAACTGTCCCAGAGTTTAAGCTAGGCTAATCAGTACCAGGGGTGTTGAAATGCTATATTTGTAAAAATCTGGGCAAATACACAATCGTGAGAGGCACAGAAACAGGTTTCCTGAAAGAAAAATGAAATAGCTGCTCATTTGGAAAGGTTATCATGTATTATTTTACTTCTGTTAGTGTACCAAATAAAATGGCACCAGTGAAGTTGTGTCACCTTGGTTGATATCGATATCTGGTCTGACCCATGGACTAACTGGCTTTGGTCTAGTTAGTTTCTTAGTAATAATGCCCTTCTAATTTAAGGTTCACAATCACCTCACACAATGAAATAGTATGGGTATATTATACATTTCCTGAATCTTTACAGTCCTGTGAGTATTCCAGTTTTTGTGTTTTGTGTCCCTGATATTCCTAGATGCCATAGGGCTAAAAGAAAGTATATAGTTTAGGCGAACATTGCAGAAAGATGTGTGTTATTGACGGGTTGAAGAGCTCAAGTGACCTCTATATTTGTGAGAAATATCCAAAACAGGGCTTGAATGAAAGCTAAGAAGGTCCCCTTTAAAATGATACAAAAGACAATATTATAGAACATTGAAAAATGTCCTGACCATGAGGCTAAACCAGGATATGCACCAGCGTCTAAAATGCAATTTCCTTTAGGGGGTGGTTAACTTCATGAGCTGATAACTGTGATACAGCTGCCACTCAGGAATGGTTATCATACCAAAATATCATCTACAGACATGGATCCTTTCAAAAATTATAAGTAAGTTTTGCCACCTTGAGTGTACCGAAATAGGAAATTTTGGGCTCTGGCCCATGGACTATTATGCCAGCAGCCATACCAGCATGTACCCTGGCTCTGCCAAATGATAGAAACTAAGCAGGTATGGGCTTGGCTAGTACTTGGATGGGAGACCACCGAGGAAAATGAGTTGCTGCCGGGAGTGGTGTTAGCGGGCCAGTAGGGGGCAGCCTTTCCCCTGGTCCTAATAAAAAAAAATATATATATATTTAAAAAAAATCCCCGTGCAGTGATGGAGACACTGTGAATTTGGGCTAGACAAATAAACTTGACTTGATAAATCAAAATCTACCCTAATCATTATTGATGAATATTTAGATAAATTATGATTACTTGTTTTAAAGGATAGTTTATGCTCCAACGTTTTGGTTGACAAGACCTATCTATCTATCTATCTCTATCTAACTATCTAATATATATATATATATATATATACACGAAACAGGCCTGTACTGCAATGTATTAAAACTTTTTTTTCTTCCCTGTATCTGTGTTGATATTCCACTCCTCATTAGTTGAGCGCTTATAACACCACTGACGGTTTTGGAAAAAAACGCTATCTACTCATATATTTTCGGAATGTGTGTGTGTGGTGTTAGTGTGTTTGTGTTAGTTAGTGTAGATAGCGGGACCGAAAACTAAAGCACTTATGATCCTAATTCTTTTTGGGGGTGGTAGGTATTGTCTCAGAGAGTAAGGGGAAAATCCCAGAAAATTAAAATTATGCATAATATGCATACATATGCAAAATATGCATTTTTCTAAAAATGGCTAAAAACCACTTTTCTCCGCATTTCAGATGATTCTGAGCATCTTTGATTTTTTCACCTATATAAAAAAAAAATTCTGGGACAAATGTTTTGGCATTATGCAAAATACGCATTTTTGCAAAAATGCACTTATGATCCTAATTTTTTTTGGAGGTGGTAGGTATTGTTCCAGAGAGGACCAGAAAAATAGCAGAAAATTAAAATAATTATAAGAATTATGCATAATTATGCAAAATATGCATTTTCTAAAAATGGCGAAAAACCACTTTTCTCGGCATTTCGGATGATTCTGAGCATTTGGGGGGAGGGAGTTGGAGTGGGGGGGGGGTTTAGGGGCAGGGGGGAGGCGGTTAGCTGGCAGGATGAAGAGGAGGGAGATTTAGACGGGTGGATAACCAAACCGCTACATTGTAGCGGGGTTCTTCTAGTCTACTCATATATTTTCGTAATGTTTGTGTGTGTGGTGTTAGTGTGTGTGTGTGTGTGTTAGTTAGTGTAGATAGCGGGACCGAAAACTAAAGCATTTATGATCGTAATTCTTTTTGGAGGTGGTAGGTATTGTCTCAGAGAGTAAGGGGAAAATCCCAGAAAATTAAAATTATGCATAATTATGCATAAATATGCATTTTTCTAAAAATGGCTAAAAACCACTTTTCTCGGCATTTTAGATGATTCTGAGCATCTTTGATTTTTTCATCTATATAAAAAATTTTCTGGGACTTCGAAATGTTTTGGCATTATGCAAAATATATGCATTTTTGCAAAAATGCACTTATGATCCTAATTTTTTTTGGAGGTGGTAGGTATTGTTCCAGAGAGGACCAGAAAAATAGCAGAAAATTAAACTATAATTATAATAATTACTTGAAGAACCCCGCTACAATGTAGCGGTTTGGTTATCCACCCGTCTAAATCTCCCTCTTCATCCTGCCAGCTAACCGCCTTCCCCCTGCCCCTAAACCCCCCCACTCCAACTCCCTCCCCCCAAATGCTCAGAATCATCTGAAATGCCTAGAAAAGTGGTTTTTAGCCATTTTTAGAAAAAGCGTATTTTGCATAATTATGCATAATTATTATAATTTCTGCTATTTTTCTGGTCCTCTCTGGAACAATACCTACCACCTACAAAAAAATTGAGGATCATAAGTGCATTTTAGCAAAAATGCATTTATTTTGCATAATGCCAAAACATTTCGAAGTCCCAGAAAATTTTTTTATAGGTGAAAAAATCAAAGATGCTCAGAATCGTCTGAAATGCCGAGAAAATGGGTTTTAAGCCATTTTTAGAAAAATGCATATTTTGCATATGTATGCATAATTATGCATAATTTTAATTTTCTGGAATTTTTCCCGTACTCTCTGAGACAATACCTAGCACCTCCAAAAAGAATTAGGATCATAAATGCTTTAGTTTTCGGTCCCGCTATCTACACTAACACCAAACAAACACATTACGAAAATATGGGAGTTGATAGAAGAACCCCGCTTACAATGTAGCGGTTTGGTTATCCACCCGTCTAAATCTCCCTCCTCTTCATCCTGCCAGCTAACCACCTTCCCCCTGCCCCTAACCCCCCCCCCCTACTCCAACTCCCTCCCCCCAAATGCTCAGAATCTTCTGAAATGCCGAGAAAAGTGGTTTTTAGCCATTTTTAGAAAATGCATATTTTGCATAATTTGCATAATTATCATAATTATATTTTAATGTTCTGCTATTTTTCTGGTCCTCTCTGGAACAATATCTACCACCTCCAAAAAAAAGAGGATCATAAGTGCATTTTTGCAAAAATGCATTTATTTTGCATAATGCCAAAACATTTAAGTCCCAGAAAAAAAAATTTATAGGTAAAAAAATCAAAGATGCTCAGAATCATCTGAAATGCCGAGAAAAGTTGTTTTTAGCCCTTTTTAAAAAAAAAATGCATATTTTGCATATTTATGCACAATTAATTATGCATAATTTTAATTTTCTGCTATTTTTTATAGGTGCCCCTGATCATCCCCAATAACCTCCAAAAAGAATCAAGGCCCCAAGTGCTTTAGTTTGGCCGTTTATAGACTCTCACACAGACACACACCACACACCAGACACACATTGTGAAAATACAGGAGTAGATTTTTTTTTTCTTTTTAAAACCATGTATTGATAAATGAACGTATGCTTGCTTTAGCCTTTTTGGAGCACCAGGCGCCCCAAAGGACAAGCTATGGAGCACTAAAAGGTCTGGACAGCTTGACAGCTAAAACAACATTTTCTGACATTTCTGAAATATCTAAATAGTTTTGTGCTATGTAATAAACAAATTACTTTTTTTTAATCTCTCCTGACTACGAAGTGCACTGTAATGTTTTTTCTGAACAAGATAATGGCCTCCGCTGCTATTGATAAACTGTTAAAGGATTATCTGACCAAGCTGTGGGGGTCAGGAATCTAGATCAGCTGCCCTTTGCTACATATTGATGAAACGCACCTTTGAGCCGAGTCTAGAAGAAATGGGAGAACCGCTGAAGAATCTTTAACATGCCGGCCTGCGACAGGAGAGAGAATTTACAGAACTAAGGTCAGCACATACACCTTTCAATAACACCGATGTAATGACATAAAGTAAACGAAGGGCTGAACTTTTATATCACACTTGTGCAAGTGGATTTATCACTGCCTGTGTTTGGAGGCTGTTGCATGCATGTGTGCCTCAAGAGAACATTCATAGCACAAATGTAGTGTCATATAAAGTAGAGGTGGGTGGATGAAGGGGTCCTGTTGAATAACGAGCCTTGCTCAAGAGCTGCTGCCGCTCGGCTGTAATAAATGGAAGAGAAGTGGGCAGTGGGCAATGAGACCAATCCGCCAATCCATTTGTGACCATCACTTGGTCGAAACAAAGCCATGACCCAGTCATATAGTTTACGTCACATTATTCTGCAAAAGGAAGAAATTAAATGAGAGAAAAACGGCAGAGGTCATCATTTGTGTTCGCTTTGCCTGGCCCAAGCTTACCCAACTCTCTTCCTACGCTTTCTCTTCAACATTGCTTCCCATGAACACGTTGGCTTTGTCAAAATGTGGTTGCATTTAACCCTAGGGGATACAAAAAAAGGAATTTGCATTCTTGTACATAAGGAAAATGCTGAGCCCTTGGAAGAAACTGCAATTTTCAACAGACATGAAACAGGATTGCTGGCATTTTGTGGACCCTGCTTCCCTGTCTGAACAATATGCAGACACTCGGTTATGTCCCAACATCATTTGTGAGAGGTGAAACCCCTTATAAGACACTGTTATGAAACATTTAAACAGCTGTTAAATGAACGGTAGCTATCTTAAAACCTGGGTGGACAAAATGAAAACATTTTTAGAACAAAAAAAAAACGATCCTCTACAGCAGGGCAGTCAGCCTGCTGAAAATGTGGTCCTTTTTATTCAGAGCACAGTTTATCTTATGCACGTGGCGTATGACCTATGGCTATAGTTCATAGTACACTAGACCTTTACATTTGGTGGAGGGATAACCGCATAATGGATATTTCATGCTGAAAACGTTATATGGTTAGGACTATCAGCTTATTTTGTTACAAAGTAACTTCATGGTTTCACTGAATACAACTTAGTTGGACTTTTTCGACCTTTTCGTTTCATGGGGATGAGTCGATTCATCTGTTAACATCGACCCACGTATATATTTAAAATTTTCATGTAACGGGGGGGGGGGTCCCCATTCGGGCTGCAGCCTGACATGCACTTCTCTGGACTCCGTACAGTGCAGTTTGAATCTGTCACCGGAGACTCGTGTATATATATAGTGTTACGTAATGGCAGGTAGCGTCCAACACATCGGAGTAGGGGTCTCATCTGTGCCGTACGTCACGTCCCTCCTCGGTGTGCGTCGTGCTATAAGACGTAGCCGGAGGGTTTTCCTGCACAGTCAGCACTTTGAAGGTCCTTATAAAACCCCGCCGGCTCCGCTTCAGTCCCTCTTCCTCCTTCTCTGCCGGGCGCGTGGAGAAAGCGGTCCTGTCCAGTCTGTCTCCTAGTCATCCGAACTAATACAATCACCCCAAAAAACAACAACAACAAAACAATGACCACTGCACAGCCCATATTCTCCAAAGGAGAAGACTGCAAAGCCGGATGGCATGACGCGACAGCCGGGTACAACGAGGCGGACACCCACCTGGAGATTTTGGGCAAGCCCGTCATGGAGCGCTGGGAGACTCCGTACATGCACTCGCTGGCCTCCGTGGCGGCGTCTAAAGGTACAGCTGACAATGAAAAATAAAATACAGTGCTCCTTGAGGCAGGCTGATAACAAACGCTGAAGTTTTTTTTCCCGCGACCCAGCGATGGGGAAATGTGTCCGTCTACTATGGACAGCAATGCTCCTTGAGGCAGGCTGATAACAAACGCTGAAGTTTTTTTTCCCGCGACCCAGCGATGGGGAAATGTGTCCGTCTACTATGGACAGATTTGTCGCTTGAACGGCTGTAATAATAAATCGACGCGTGTCTTAATGCGGAATCTTGCCCAGTGCTTCTGACACCTGCTGGGTATCCATGGCGCCCCGAGGCGATGGGAAGCCGTGTTTGACCGTGCTCATGTGTCCTCCCGAGGTCTTCTCCAAAGGCATGGTTGAGTTGGCTTTTGAGGAGCATTTGCAGCGTGTAGGACCAACAGGTGTCACTTTACCCATGCAAACGTGTCAGCGCAACCGCTTTACTTGCACATATGACATGCTGCAAGCCCCGTTTAGGCCGCATGTTGCTGAACTTTGCAACGGCAGAGAACCCAGCTTAGCTCTCCTTACTGGCACAAACTTGGAAACACATGGGAAATACTGCACGTTTTCATCCGTGTTGTCTGGCATTGTGCACAGAAATTATAGGCGTGTGTGAACACTTTGAGTTTTACTATGACGACGTTACCCGGATTATTTTTTTTAACATTTTTTTTAAGTTTAACATGACACAAAACACAGTCTAATGTTTTGTGGCATTGTCAACAGATTGGCGACCATTATTTTAAAAAGGAAAGACAACCATTGGTTACCCTTATCTATTTTTATGCCTCTCTGAAAGGATACTCCATGAAACCCTGTGACCTTTCAATCTATCACGTGTTACAGGCCACTGCCTCTCCCTACACATTCCTGACATTTTATAGCCACTCAACAGTTGAACCAGATTCACAAACCAGTAACTCCTTTGCCATTATTTTCTATTGTCATTTAGAAATGTTGACACAAGCATCAGCAGCAATACGAGCTCTCAGGTGCACTTACGAAGAAAGGAGGGGCGAAAGGGAGGGTAATATGTTTGAACTATGATGCCTTTTGTGGTTTTGTCCTCTAGGTGGTCGGGTTCTGGAAATTGGATTTGGCATGGCAATCGCCGCCACCAAAGTCGAGTCATTCCCCATCGAGGAGCACTGGATCATCGAGTGCAATGACGGCGTGTTTGCAAGGCTGCAGGAGTGGGCCAAATCTCAGCCACACAAGGTGGGCAAACACCTCGCCTGGACAAAACTATACTCACTGTCGGACGTGAATGTCACTGATGTGAATGAAACTGCTTTTTGTTGCACAGGTTGTGCCTCTGAAGGGTCTCTGGGAGGATGTGGTGTCCACCCTACCTGACAACCACTTTGATGGTGAGACATGAGTGCTCTGTATCAGTGTGGACTGGACGTAGATTACACTGATAGAAAACCAATCTCCCCCTCCAATAACTGTGGCGTATTGCTGGCAGCATAGTAATATAGTATTGATTAGATAAATATTGTATAGCTAGCATGGTATAGATAGGTAAGGAAATGTTAGAAAAAAATAAAAGAAGCAATCACCGTATGTACTTTTGGATCATTGACTAACTCACATATTTGGTATCAAATGACGTTTGTGTCACACCGCTGCATATCGACCTACAGTGCTTCTTCTGCCCCTTCTCTCTCAGGTATCTTGTACGACACGTACCCTCTGACAGAGGACACATGGCACACACACCAGTTTAACTTCATCAAGGTGAGTAGCATGGCCTCCACATACAACACACTGCATGTTACAAGCATGGCTTCAGTGGGTATTAACTGCAACTGGTGTCTCCTGATTCTGTTCCCGGTTTTTATTGTTAGCAAAGTTAGTTTGCACGTATAAGGAACTTGACACGACAGGATGTTCAATATGGAAAAAAAAGAAAAAAACAGGAGGGACTTAAACACAAAAGAAACTAGAGTGATATGAATATCTATAAGAGAACATCTTTGTCTAAAGATATCTAAGTGGGCAAGTAAGGGAATTGAGGATTGATAGGTTTCCTTTAGCAAAATGTGACAGTTCCACAGATAGTAAAATTCTGCATCTATATCATGCAATATAGACCATCGTCATTTCAAAGGTTAATAGTAAGATGCACTATATAATGAGACAAACCCATCTACTTTGGGTGTGTAACTGCTGTCTTCTATGAAGGACCCTGACAGGCTACCTGGCTATACCATGTCGCTGGTGGGATATACCTGAAAGAGATGATAATTATCAGCCCTACAAAGTCATGCCATAGCAATAAACATGACAGTGTTTGAAAACATCCAGTTGCATATTTAACATTGTTAAGTCTCTAGTGTTCATGTTAGAATCACTTTACAACTCTAATATGTATTCAGATTTGCTATTGACGGCAACAGAAAATGCCAGTACACACTAACACACATGACACATGCAACCAGGGCAACAGGACCTCTAACAGACTGTGATAGTACCCCAGTAGATAATAATACACATGCAATGTACTTTTGGGTCACTGACGCATTCACATATTTGGTACCAAATGACAGAATATCATAACCTCAGCACATAATGTCATACGCAGTGCAGAGACAACAGGACTTCAGGTTTGTTTAACTCATTTCAGACACAGTCTCCTGGTCATATGAGGTGAATGAAAAAAAAAAAGAAAAGAAGAAGCCATTGTTTTGTGTTTCTGCAGGGCCATGCTCATAGACTACTGAAAGCCGGTGGAGTCCTCACATACTGCAACCTGACTTCCTGGGGAGAGTTCCTCAAGACCAAATACGACAACATCGAGAAGATGTTCGAGGTCGGTCACGTCTTTAATCCCCTTAAGGAAGACAATTTGTTCTTGAACTTGATACTTTATTAGAAACGTAGCCCGTTTACTGAGACACTGTCCTAGCGAATAAGTTATTTCCTACCTTGCTCATACAATAGCTTCATCATTGAACAGTTATTTCCCAAACTGGATTTAGTGTTTATGGAATTAATCTCTGGATGTGTTTAATGCGAGACAATCCTTATTTCTTATGTGTATGTTATTCTTATGTGTGGTGGTGTATGGAATATGTCATTTAGTTAGGCCAAAGAGAGCTTGCCCTAAATAACCTTATTTTAGATAAAGCCAAGGTCAGTGATAAATGGGGAACATGCCTGAAGGGCCTTGATAGTGGGCTTGCAGCTGCCTCATGCTGACTAGCTCCTTCTGTTAATGATTTTTCAGGAGACCCAGATGCCTCATCTGCTCCAAGCTGGTTTCAAGAAGGAGAAGATTAGCACCACCACCATGGACATTGTACCCCCCAGCGAATGCAAATACTATTCTTTCCGCAAGATGATCACTCCCACTGTTGTCAAAGAGTAAAAGTCTGAAGACACAACCGCCTTGTCTTTTTTTTTTAACCCAAGTGCCTACAGAGCCCTGGCCTTTAGTCCATGTGCCCTCACTGCTAGTTAGCTTTTAATACATCCACAAAGAGCCCACCTTCCTCCTTCCATCACTTGTGTTTATTTGATACTTCTCAAGTGGACAGCTCAACCTGCTATGACATTCAATGCAGTACACGTTGTCTTGCAGGACCAATCTGCAAAACTTTCTCACAAGACTTGGTTTTCATTACAGCCAATGATTGATTCAAAGTTCCTATAGTTTCCATTGTTGCGAGAAGCTATGTTGAAAAACGAAACACAAGTTAGCCTTCAAGTACTACACCAAGATGGGTCAAAGTACAGAATGCATTCTAACACCATGACATAGATGACCGTATAAGTTGTTATCATAACACAAGGGAATAAAGTTACCATCTGGTGACAACACGTTAAGTATTAGATGGCCAGATGATGCAACAATTTGCTGCAGCTGGCTGGGGAGAAGTGAAACATCTTTACAGCAGCTGGCACCTCCTTCCCTGGCCTCCTATAGTCAATTAAAATAAGTCCTACATGTGCACTTTGACCCACAGTGGGAAGGTGTGAGCATACAGTGGAAGGCTTCAGTGTCTTATTCTAGGATGCTTTGACAGTATACAGAGTTGGTTGCTGCACAAAGACTGCCTGCCACATTCATGATGGTGCTATTACAATGGCATTTTTTTCCAACTATTGCTCCCAACATATATTACATTCATGAAAAACATTCTTATAAAAGTAACCTAGCTAAAACATTCTTATAAAAGTAACCTAGCTAAAAACTGAAGTTGCTATTTAAACATAACTGGACAATACGTTTGTTTTTGATCTGTTCATGCCAATATTCCAGCATAGTTTAACATGATACCAGCAAATTGTAAAGCACATTTCTATCTGCTGATTAACTGCTGGTGTCAATACCCATATACAGAATATTGGATGGTAACTGGAATGAGTGTCTTGTATAACCTCCAAGGGAATTTTCCAGTTAATATTGTGTCAAATTCCCTCCTGTCTTATCTGCCATGCATGAAGCCCCTGCGGAAAAGGGGAGGATCAAGAGGTCAGAGTTGAAATTGGATTTCGGCCAATCACACGAGCCGCAGGGGTGGCTCGCATTTATATGGTTCAGTATTACCCTCTAGTGGTCTCGACTGGAACTTTAATTATTTACAGAATTAAGTTTTGAATAGAACAAAATCCAACATTGGGGTTTTTTTTTTCTTTTAATAACTGCTTTCTTGACAATGACTTTAGAAAAATCACAACTTTTACTTGGATAGCAAGTTGGGTTTTTTGTGGGTTGTCAACTTTTATGCTCCCATCCTGTAACTGGAGACCTGGCTTAAACATAAAGTAACCAACACAAATCTGTCACTATTGTAAAGTATCACTGTGTTGTGTGTAGTTGAAAAATGAGCACGCATTATGATCTGTGTAAATTACAGGGATGACTTTATTAAAGTTAGTTACTGATTCTCTACATGAAGGAGGAGCTGGTGCTCAACCCAGAGCAGCTCCAGGAGAAACTGTCACCTTGCTCACCAAACCATCCAGAGACACCACATTTACAAACAACCAGAAACACACATGTACACACACACTAGCATTCATTTCCTATACCAGATCTTCAGCTTCTTCTCACGTTTGATTTTCTTCTGCAGCTGTAGGGTCCCATAGAGGAGGGCCTCTGCCGTGGGGGGGCAGCCTGACAGGGAGGAGGGATAAACAGCTGTTAAAACATGTCTCATTTGAAATGGACTCTGGTGGACATTTTCACATCAAGCATCTCCCCAGTACGATTTAGGTATGTGTTTCTAGTATGGGCAGAGTCAGCAGTAATCAAAATCCCAACTCTTGTAGGATCAGCACTATGATCTGATGCATTCAAATGTGTATGTGAAATATGCTGAATTATTCCACTTTATAATGACTGAACTATGTATGATACAAGCACGGCTGTGGGATTTTCATTTAAAGTCATTAACATCATCTACAAGACAACAATTTCCCAATACCTAATATTCACCTGGATGATATATGGGCGTTAATAGTGTTCTACTGTCTTGCTTAAGGAGACTTCAGCAGGACAGGTACTTGATCCTAGGTTCACCAGTTAATGGACAAATTAAAAACGAAATGTACGAAGAATGTTTGATATTCCTCCACAGACTGGTACATTAAGCATACTGGCTGTGTTTTTCTGTTGGTTTAGACACATCAGGATACTGTCAGACACCTAAAGAAATATACTATATCTTAAAGACCCTCAGATAGTCTCAGGGCCTGATGAAAATATCCCTGTGTTGGTCTATACAAGGTCAACACTATTGCGCCTATGAGAGGCAAGGAAAAGGCAGCAAATGTCTTATTTAATGGCATCAAATCAACCCACAATAAAGAACAGAAACCGTGAAGAATGTTTTTCCAACTGATATTTCAGTCATTAACAGAAAAGAGACTGAGTGTGAGCATAAACAACATAATACTAGTGCGATACGTTGTCAATACAACTACCTGCAGTGGTTTATTTCGATTGTTTTCTATAGGATTTCGCAAGTTAACTTTTAAAGTTACTTCACGCATGTGAGCACTTCGGAATGGGAACATTACAGTTTGTCTAACTTGATGATAGTTTGCAGTATATTTAAATGGAAACTTTAAATACTACGTGCTCTAGACTAGTAAACACAACTGCACATAGGTTGTCGTGTTGTACACTCACTGCACATGAACCACACATGCAGTATGTTTAGTTGTCAATGTATACTCCGGCAGTTGTGGAATTGGATATAAAAGTAACGTTGTTCCAACAAGATAAATGTAATTGGTATTGTTATCTTTTCCTTTAGGTAAACTATGCATGAGATCAATGCAATTACTGAATAACAAAACACAGAGAAGATAATACACTATGTATGTGTTTGTGTGCGCCAACACACGTGCAATTCTGTGCATAATAAAGAGGATTTCAGTGTTTATTAGCACTTTTTTAAGATTTTGAACACATTTTCACAATACCACGATAATACCGAAAACCATGATATCTGTGGTCACAATAACCATGACATGAATTTTCATACCATCCCATCCCTAGCATGCCTTGTGTGAGCAGGCATATCTGTTAACATCGACACTGAAATTAAGTGCCTGCAACATCATGGCACTTCCGCATGCAGTGTGGCCTGAGCCCTATATGGAAAGCCAACAACCCACTATAGCGCTGAATAGTGGTAATGCAGACATCAGCAGTATTTGAAGGATACCAACGCCAGTGTAATAGTGGTACAAATGTCACAAATCTAGGTATAGGTCTTATAGGTATTTCCCAGAAAGACAGAGAGCTTACCTGGAACGTAGATGTCCACGGGTACAATACGGTCACAACCTCTGACCACAGCATAGGAGTAATGGTAGTAGCCCCCTCCATTGGCACAGCTAGAGGAAGAGAATGAGAGACTTCTTTGTTCTCATAAGAAAATTACTGACCGTGTAGATAATTTGAAAGTTAATCTTCATCAAAAGTTAGTTCCTTTGACAGTTTCCTTCAATCTTTTACTATTTGAAATCTAGCAAAACATATAAATAGTAAATTCTGAAACCATTCAAAATTATAGATGGGTCTCAAAAAACAAACAAAAAACAAAACAAACTATACAAACTCAAAAAAGCTTTTATTTGATAGAGTTTATATAGTAGCTTTTTCCACCATGTTTATGTTAAAGCTGCAGTGTGTAGGTAGATGTGTAGAAAAAAAAAGCAGTGAGATTGGACAAAAAAAATAAAAATTTACGTTTAGGAGTTACATTACCTTCCCATTGAAATAACGTATCTTGGCTCTGGCATCTGGTCATATACCTGGAGAAAACAACAGTTTAGACCAAGGACTGAATGGTTGACTGAGAACTAATCCTTCCTTTCAGCTGCTGATAAGTTTTGTTCATAGCTACATTCATAGTAATACACTCAAATAGACATCTGACTACACTATTCATATTATTCACAGAATGCAGAGGTCATGTCTGATTTCAACCAATCTGATGTGATAGACCGAAAACAGTGATATTCTGATTTTCAGCTTGCGTCTAGAAATAAATGAGATTAGCAAGCCGAAGGCCTGTGTACAGCACAGAATACTAACTTTTTCATTTGATGGTTAAGATCATAAGTAGGCCAGAGAAATATGGATACTTTCACCAGTTTACCAGAGCAATAAATAGAAACAAATCTCCACACAGCATGATGGGTACCTGGTAGGTATACCTTGGTATGAAAAAAAAAAGAAGAAGAAAATCCTCACCAAAGCAAATTAAAAGCACTGATCTGGTGGCTGATGTCTAATTCCATACCCTGCCAACATGTCATGATGATTACTTACTGTCCATATACACTCAAAAGCAGACTTTGTATTTATATAAACATTTCCATATTGAAATCCACCCTAAAAGATCCCATGAAACTGCATTTAGAGCACTGTGAACTTCCACAATTTGACATATATCCAAATGAAACAGAACTGACAAGTGGGATTTTGTGAGGGGGGGGTGTAATTTGAT
The DNA here is from genome assembly GCF_029633865.1 of Lampris incognitus. Lineage (NCBI taxonomy): Eukaryota > Metazoa > Chordata > Actinopteri > Lampriformes > Lampridae > Lampris > Lampris incognitus. The sequence continues at coordinate 83,165,612 of NC_079213.1, forward strand.
TTACTGCCAATAAAGAGCAGGTCTTTTTAGAAGCATGTGGACAATGATACTCTATTGGCTAGTTTCAGTTAGGGAGTTCCTCGCTTGTTTTGTCTCAATCTCACTCCCAAATCATTGGACATTTTCAAAAGTACGCCTTCAAGTGCAGGATGGTGATGTTATTTGTGCTTCAGATAAAAGAGGTAACAAGAGTGAAAATACATTTTCTATTTCATGGTACAGACCTTCCGCAGAGCTGGAGCCATCTTGTTGGTCAGGGTTCCTGCCACAATCATAACATCAGCCTGCCTTGGACTAGCCCTGAACACTACGCCGAACCTGTCCATGTCATACCGGGGTGCCGCCATGTGCATCATCTCCACAGCACAGCATGCTAGACCGAAGGTCATAGGCCACAGGGAGCTCTGAGGGCAGGAGACACATTGACATCTATGAGAGTTAAATCCATCTTTGTACTTAGCAACACAGCTTTTCTGATGTTGCCAAAGTGTTACAACAAAGTAGTCAGATATTAATGAAATAATGGCTAGAAGACTAAGTTAATTAAAATCTATATCTCATTAAGTTTTACCGGATAATTAACAATATTAACAACAGCTAACCGAGTGCAAATACAAGTGCTCAGTTTAAGCAGATTCCTAAAAATAAAGTCAGGTCTGGTAGTTTCAGTCACCAACAATAAAAAGTTACGTCTTTATGCATGCTCAATAATCCAGGTAAGAAAAATCACAGAAAGTTGAATCAGTTCATCTGGACACAACGTTTAATGAGAGAGACATTCCATCACTCATCTAAAGGGACCTCTTAAGTCTATGCTGACTACAGGTATCCCCACCCTTATAAATAATACAATTCAGTCATTATGCCACTGTATTGTTCATAAGGGTGGGGATACCTGCAGACAGTTGAGACCGAAGAGGTCACTCAGATGAGTGATGAAACGTTTCTCTCAATAAACGTGTCCAGATGAACTGATTCAACTTTCTGTGAATAAAAAGTTACATTGAATGTTTGCATCTCAAGTTTGTATTTTTGCTCCACTAAGTGCTTATTTTGTGCTCAAGAATCATCAAGATCATTGTATGAGGGTAAGGACGCCTGGCGATTAGAGAAACCAAAGGTTGCGCAAGAAAGCAAGACGGAAAGAAAAGAAAAAATGACCTAGTCTGTACTCACCCTACGAGCCCAGTTGATCAGGTCATCCAACTTGGTGATGACATACTCCCCCTTACTGCTGGCCACAGCTGCTGGCTTGGCTGCAGCCATTGCTGTGCTCTTCTCCCTCATAGGGACAACACTGGAGAGTATGGGAAGGGAAGAAACATCAACAGTGTATGAAATCAGTTTCTCAAGAGAACTGTGATATATTCTGATTAAAGCCCCCTGAGGCAAATTTTTAATTTGTGATATTGGGCTCTAAAAATAAAATTGACTTGACTTGATTAATAGTACAAAGCAGTCGCTTAGCTCAGCTTACCTTGCAGTAGCATTCTCGCTCTTAGCATTGTGGTGCAGACTCTTCTGCTGAATGGCAAATGCTGAAATGGGTCTGTGTGACAGAACAAAACAGACATACAAGGTCACATACAAGGCAACTGTAACAATCTCACATTAAATTAGGTGTAAGTTAGGATAACTATAGCCCCATGTGACCCCATCTATTCATAACCTTGTGTTACTCTGAGAAGGTGTCACATGAGCACCTATGAGGAATAAACCAGAAAGCTTTTTTTTACCTGTTCTCAATCAACTATAGTATTTTCAAAAGGTATCAGTGACCCGTCAGGACTTTGCATTCCAACTGCTGGGGTAAAATATTTAACTAGGGTGAAATAAATGTTAAAAGCCCATACTTTGACAGCATGTTGTTGATTATGAGTTTGATGATGGTTCCATCAGCAAACAGCCATCTTTGAACTTTGCTGTATGCTTCTATAAAGTAATGCAAATAAGTGCAGCGGCCAGAGCATCTTCAAACTCAAAATCAACAGGATAGGCTGTCGAAATATTGTATTCAAACATTTATCCTGTATAAGTCAATCCTTGTGTATATATCTGAAGATTGTTGTACTGTAGTGTTGTTATTCTGCTAAGTACACTGACAGCCCTTTTCGACCAAAGTAGCTCTGGTTCAGGCACTGGTTCCGTTCAGGATTCTGAGAACCTTGGTATTGTGTGGCGAATGGGCCCACGTTTTGACCCGTTTTTTGCGGAACTGTTGTACGTTTTCAACGAGGGACTTTGTACATTGCACACTGGATGTAAACATGAGCTACATCCCACTGAAAACCACTAGCTAGCAATAATATGGCATCATATTATTATGTCGTCCAGCTCCACTTTTGGACAACTCTTTTTTTATCGTCTCGGTAGTCCTTCTTAAGTTTTTTTTAACTTGTTGATAATTTGTTCTTGCTTTCGAGTGAACCCATTCTTGGCCACCTCTTCTACTAATTCACCATACAGCTTACTCTTTCTCGTGCTACTCCAGTTTCTCCTGAAACTTGGGAGATGCCCAGATAACAACCAAACATTGAGTTTCCCCAGTTGACCACTGCGCACCCTTGTTATCTGCAGATTTCGCCATTATCTACCGTTAGGCTATCTCCTCTCTTCTTCCTCTGGAATGTCACACGCCCATTGATGTAGTCATGGTTTGCACTGAAAAACCTGCTATTTTTTGGTGCCGGTTCAGAATTAACTTTTCAGGTTCGCAACCAATTTATTTTTGGTCGAAATGCTCTGAACTGTTCAAAAAAGGGTTTGCAAACCAGCACTGAACCTGTTCCCTGTTGGTGGAAAAGGGCTATGAGAGAGCCATGAAACCGGAGTCAAATTCCATGTTTGTGTAAACCTACATGGCCAATAAACATGATTCTGATTCTGAAATAAATCAGTGTACTTAAACATAGAATAACAACACTTCAGCACGACAATGTTCAGATATATACACAAGGATTGACTTATAAAGGTGAAATAAGAGGTGATGAAGTGCAATGGTGCAGAGAATATATCAGAGATGCTGAAATAGATGTTAGCAGGTTACTTACATGCACATGTCTGAGGTGACAGAGCATACCAGTATACGTACAAGGTACAGTACAGTATATACAAAATGGTTGGATTTATTGACAGCGTTAAACGGTCATTTGAATGAAAGAAGCTTTTTATATCTGGTAGTTTTGGGGTACAGTGCTCTGTAGCGCCTGCCAGAGGGGAGGATTTGGAACAGGTTGTGACCAGGGTGTGATGGGTCTGCAGTGAAGTTGCCTGCCTGTTTCCTGAGTTTGGAGATATGTAGGTCCCGAATGGCGGGTAGGTTGGCACCAATGATTTTCTCTGCAGACCTAATTGTAGTCTGTCCCTGTCCTGTTTGGTGGCTGAACCAAACCAGATGTGATGGATGTGCAGAGGACAGACTGGATTATTGCCGTGTAGCAACAGTTGCTGAGGCAGGTTGAATTTCTTGAGCAGGCGGGGAAAGTACATCCTCTGCTGGGCCTTTTTGATGATTGTGTCTATGTTATATTTCACCCTAATTAAACATTTTACCCCACTGGCTGGAATGCAGTCTTTGGGAATACCGGTGATACCTTTGAAAATGCTACAGCTGATTGAAAACAGGTATAAAAATAACTTGATTCATTCCTCTTAGCTGTCTCTTGTAAGCTGATGGGTGACCCCATCTCAGTGTAGCAGTATGTTAAGTGTAAATGGGGTCACATATAGGGCTAGAGTACCTGCAACTGTAGTGTGGCCATCGGGGCTCATTTGGAGTAATTCAAGTTATCAAAATAAACCATGAAAAGAACACACAAGCTCAGAAAGGTCTTACCTCGTTGAGAAGCAGCCAAACAAGGCCAGGCGAGGCGCTGGAAAACAAAATTAACAAAAGAAAACAACATGTGTTATAGGTGTGCGTATGAGACGCGAGCGATGTTTTTTTTTTTAAACCTAGGCAACTGCTTTACTGGAAAGGAAACTCTTTCCATACAGATTTCCAACTTGGGGATGAGCTTGTTTACAGCGTGCACAGTGAATGTGACATAACACGCTTGTTCGCTACAAACCTGTTGAGGTGGCGAGCACCCGCAAAAACAGACGAAAGCAAAAGTGTCACAGTCGTCAGCCGACAAGTTTGACAGCTTTAATAAAGCTGACGATCGCCATTCGTTGTATTACAATAATCGGTGTAGTTAGTTTGCGTATCCCCTCCATAGGTTCTCATCCACGAGCCGCAGCTGCGGTCATGTCCAGGTTAGCTAACATCAGTAAACAGCCGTGCTAACGCAGACAGCAAGGTCAGTGTGCGCAATTGAGTCTACGTTGCAAACCAACCCACAGGGACAAAATGCACAATCGGAAAAACATCAACACATTATATCTTGTTGCATTTCTGGAATGAAATGTTTCACATAACGCTACAATGTTTTTTAAAAGGTTTTGTATACAGGTTTAAATATTACCTACCAACCAACGCCGCCATTTTTGAAATTATAATTAGGAACCAACTGCTTCCGGTGTGTGTTAGTGCTCAGTCTTTTGAGAGCGCTGTTGTCCATCTACGGATTGTGACAGGGTATAAGGACGAAGTTTATTTGGATTTATTTTGAGTTCAATTTGCTGTAGGAAAAAAGTTGCCCAAAATTTACGCCCTAGGTTTAGAATAAAGATTGTCAGATGTGTTGTTACTTCTGTATAAGCACATATGTTCACTAAACTAAATCAAGCTTGAAACAAAACGAAAACTAAACTAGACTGGACTATATTTAGTAATCATATTTCAAACCCCTTATGTCATGTTGATTGTTTTTTTTTCCTGGAGGAAATGACACAAGTGTTTTGGTTCATATTGTGACCTTCTATCTCGTGTCGGTAAATAGGTGGAATAATATGGCATCAACATTTGTGAAAGCTAACGATATGTATAAGAAACAAAGTAAGAGTTATAGTGGCTTAGTGGTTATAGTGGTTTGTTAATCGCCTCACTTCATTTTGTCCATCTCACGGAACGCCTCCCGTGTTTTGTTTTTTGATGGGGTTTTTTTTGCAGATGGCTGCTATCATATGGTGTAAAGATAAGTGCAAAAACTATCATTACAAGAGAGCAGAGCTTTTAAGCTTTTTCTTTTTTACACATTAATAATGAGATTTCTTTTGCAACTAACATTTTCAACTTATCTAGAAACCCAGACGCTGTGTTTTGGCCAACAAAGTGGGCAGAGAAGGCACTGGAGCATCACTTCCTGTGTTACCATCACCCACCTCACCGTCAGCAGTGGTACCTGGTACCCAGTACTAAATGATTATGCAATCATTTGCTTCATGTCATAAAAACTGAATGGTCAAATTACCTTTCTTGAGTCATACATTTTATGTTGTAAAGTGATGCATCGACCATTTGACCTTGTGGCTGCCTAGGCCGGAGGTTATATGGGTAAATGATAAATGATAAATCAGAGGCGTTGACCATACTGGATGACTGTATGGAGACAAACCATCCTGGCCTGGCTACAAATGTTGTGAATATTTCAGACACGTATACTGACCAAATAATAAAACAACAACAACAGTATAACACAGCAATAAACAAATCATGAATAAGGAAGGGACAGTAAATTAGTAACAATAGTAATGATAAGCCCTTCGTCTGTCATCAGTCAGCCAATTGGATGATAGTTCTTACCAAATGTATAACTAAATGCAAGAAGGCCTGACTAAATCCTTAGGACCCACTGGCCAGTTATGACGTGAAGGACAATGACCCTAACCCTAATATGGAATAATCAAAGACCCATCCAAAAGGGTTCTTTGTGCTTACAGTCACTGAATGAGCGCCATACTGTACCATCTGAGGTTTAAAGACCACCTGAACACCTGAGAGGTTGCCCCTGATATGGCCAGTAAAGGGGAGGTTATGGTAGGTGTCCAGTTGTGACTAAATGGTTGTTGGTATTATATCACTGCCAAACAGCCTTAGAGCAAGGCACATAAACACTGTTATGCTCCAGTTCAGAGCAATAGCTAGCTCTGCACACATTATGTGCAACTGGGTAGTAGTAGTATTGACAATGGTTAGTGCTGGCTCTGTCTGTCAATGCTGATTGGTGCGCTGGCACATGGTTTGTAACCTGTAGATGTCAACAAACTCATTGAAATGTTCCAAAGTTTACAGCGGCGAAATGTTATCAAACCTATGTTAGCAGTACACAGACACATACGAATAGTAATCACAGTCATGCAAAGATTTGAGGCACTCCTGTCAAGAGGCTATGGCATTATTTGCTCCCCCACCTGTATATCCCACTGTCTAAATAACAATTAAAAATGCACAAAAAAAGGTGAGCGTCCAGACCACTTTCTTTTAAAGAAAAACAAAAATGCAGCTTCTTGAGCATGTCAAAGTGTGACTGATTCAGAGTGGTGTTATCCTCCAGTCACATCAGAGCTGCATCGATCCTGTAAAGCTGAGCACTTAGGGGCCTCTGCCCCTTTTTTGGGGTAGCATGGTGGCCCAGTGGTTAGCACTGTTGCCTCACAGCAAGATGGTCCTGGTTTCGAACCCCAGGCGGTCCCAGGTCCTTTCTGTGTGGAGTTTGCATGTTCGCCCCATGTTTGTGTGGATTTCCTCCAGGTGCTCTGGTTTACTTCCACTATCAAAAAGACATTCATGTTAGGGTTAATACTCCTGTCTGTGTCCCTGAGCAAGGCAATTGAAAGAAGAACTGGAGTTGGTCCCTGGGTGCTGCAGCTGCCCACTGCTCCTATACAATTGGATTGCTGCCAGATCTAACATACGGGCAATGTGGGCACATGCCCAGGGGCCCCTGAGTGCAAAAGGGCCCTCCGCGATGGGAAATGACACAAAACTTGACCCATTCTCTTGGTCTTGATAATTATCCAGTCAGAATTAAATAAAAGTTCTTTACAAGAAAATTAAGCCTCATGATTGATTGTTTTATTGGTGAGATGGCTAGGCAAGTGGTGACTGGTGAGCAAGCGGTAATGCTAATGGCTAATGGCCAAGGTAGGTGGGCATAGAGAGCAGGGGGCTTACACTGCACAGATTCAAGATCAGTTTTTCTCAAGCCAGTCGAGGTTAAAAACAGTGGAATTAATTTTTACCTGACCCACTATCAGTGAGGTTGTATCAGTGAGAAGTGCGTGGGAAAACTTGCCAAGCAGCAGAAAATGGACGGTCTTAACCAAAAGCCCAACGGGGTTGCCAAAAGGAAAAGAAAGGAAAAGGAAGTGAAAGAAGTGCGCAAAAAAAAAACCCCAATAAAAAAGCTAAACAAAGTGAAGAGCCATTCCGACGGCTGATGCCGAAAGCGTCTACCGACGGTTGCAGTGACACACAACTGGATTTTGAGGACTTGATCACAGTTCGCAAAGAAAAAGTCAAGAAAGAAGAACATGTAAAGGTAATAACCATTTGATTATGCCGTCTGTGCATTGAGCAGTATCCGTCATGATTGTGTGTCGCTGTATATTTGGTGGATGAGTTAATTTGATATGCTGTTTGCATAATGTGTGTTGCGTCACTGTGGTGTGATGCTGCTATATTGTGTTGGAGTCGGTGTGTCGAGTTCATTATTATACGTTGGCTTTTGCAGTTCTGTGTGAAGTTGCCTAGGTCACTTAGCGAGCCTTATTTTGAAACGTGCATTCAGCTGTGCTGTGTGATTACCTTAGGATGGCATTGTTGTAAACCTATTCCATTCAGTCACATTATTATGTATCAGTAATAACTGGTGTGCTGTCTGCTCGGATGGTTTTCAGTGAACACAAATATTGCCATAGTCTTGAGTCATACACTGCCTTGGGATGATTTAATCAATTTTTTCCTTGTCTTGTGATTTGTGAGTGAAATGGCAGTACTTGGTCTATTGAACTGTATAGGCATACCTGCTCAGCCTGACTGGTTCAGCCTTTGACCAATAGGTGTGTGATTATGGTGTGGTAGAGTTCACATGCCAGCTTGACTGGAAGCGCAAAATAATTAAGGTGGGGTTTAATGGCTGCGGTGGGTGGCGTGGGGTGGGCGTGTTTTGTGTGCGGGAGGCGGGGGGGGGTATGAGTTTCAGTGCCCAGGGCCCCTGGGGGTACTAATCCAGCCTTGAATAGGATGGGTTAAATGCAGAGAACACATTTCAGTGATAAAGTGGCTTTCTTCTTCTTGCCTGCTGGAGTCACCGCACTGGCTCTGGAGGCTAAGTAGCTCCCCTGTTTCCCTCAGACCTTAAGCGTCACATAACATCTGATGACTTTTTGCTTCTAACACGCTATCGTTACCCAAGTTTACTCAACAAGAAACATGACCAGACATTTTAGGTAACAGCTGGACTGACGTGAGCATGACTTGGTTGTGTGGCAATGTTGAGCATGTGTATTATAGTTTATAACATCATGTAGGCTACCTTGAATGCAAAGAATCTGTATTATAGTTTATAACATCATGTAGGCTACCTTGAATGCAAAGAATCTGTTAAGCAAGCAATCTGAATTTCCCGACAACAGAGATTGTACTCACGGGAGCCCAGTGTTATGGAATCCATAGCAAGGTGGCTTGTGCTTACACTGGGCAGTGAAAGAAGCCTCATCTGGAAAAAATTATGCCTTTAACAAGGCAAACGTGAAGGCTGCATCCTATGTATTTCCTATCAGACCATTTGGTGAGAGAAGAAATACCCAAATACAAAAGTAGGACCTGCTGGTTCACGTTGAAATCTTACACTGCAACCTTCCTTTTGATGAACATTGCTCAGCAATTTGTGATACATATGTGGATAAAAATGTGGGGTGGGGTACATTGCCAAGACAACAGCGGCACAGTGGCCCAGTGGTTAGCGCTGTCGCCTCACAGCAACAAGGTATCAGGCTCACAATGACGAAGGACCCACAAAGCAGACTGACACAAGTAGTAAAAGTTCCTGTAAGGTTTAATCAGGTAAAAAGGGTCAGTACACGGGATTCAGTCAGATCAGGCAGGGGTATCAAAAACAGCAGGCAAAAGGCAGAGTCACAAAAAACAGGCAATGGTCAAAACATTCACTGGGAAGACAAGAAAATAATACTGGTAGGCTCACACGGGGGTCAAGATGAACTGGCAACATGAGGGAGCAAACGCATCGCTTAAATACTAGTCTCGCGATACCAGACAATCGGAGAACTCCGCCTACCAAATCGTCTGGGGATTTCTAAATGCGCGCTAGTTGCTAGAACGGCGGCGAGAACGGCCGCTAACAAGCCTACGCTCACTGCTACGCCCCTTACATTTAGTCAAGGACACGCCTTACCGGAAACTATGCGCTCTCCCCATCCTCCTCCGTAGCGAAACAAACTGGAGATATAGCGAATCACGTTGTAACGCGGAGAGAGCGTTTTAAAACATTGGAAATGGATGTCCCGAGCAACGTTAGATCATTTGATTCAGTTTTATCGACGTGTGCTCAGTCCACAAGATTGGTGCAATTAAGGATTTACAGCGGCTTTGTTTAAAACTTTTAACCCAGGACAAGAAAGACGTGTTTGCTTGTTTACCAAACTGGTTACGGGAAAAGCTTGGTCTGTCAAGCCTGGCCAACTGTCTGCGACTTGTTGTCCGCACAGGGACAGAAATCTATGGGGCTGGTCATATGCCCTTTGCTTGTCGATAATGGAGGAGCAGGTGCAGTTTTTGAACTCAAAAGGCATTCCTGCCGCATACGCGGGACAAGGCGAGGACATCGATGACCAAATCGCCGCCGGTGATTTCGCCCTTGTGTTTGGCACACCAGAAACTTCTGTTGGCCAAGCAAAGTGGAGACGGCTTCTACAAAAACCGTTATTTCGGGAGCGGCTGGTTGGTGTGGCTGTTGACGAAGTACACACTGTAGTGCAATGGCGAGTTTGAAACCATGATTAATGTTAGCTCGCTGACCGTGTGTTGTTTGTCTTGTTTTCTTCGATGACTGCGCCTGAGCCATCCTATAACGCAAGTGTTGCTGGTACGACAGTGTTTACAAGCACACAACTTCTGCATGTCACCGCCCCAATGTGACGGCCCCGCCCTAAAGACTTTGGATTTGTTCTGCAATGAACTTTAAAAAAAACTAACTGTTTCCACCCAGTTTTAGCAACGAAAGCTGGGAGAATGTCCTCAGTCTCTAGTTGAGCGGAGCGTTTAGAGACTGGCTTGTGAGTCTACTTAAATACACACGGGGGAGACAATGACACAGGTGGAACACATTAGGGCGGGACTGGTAATCACACAGGAGGGAAACTTGACAGGAAGATACATCTAGGATCTGGAGCGGGTCATGACAGAAGGTCTTGGGTTCGAACCCCGGGGTTGTCCAACCTCGGCGGGGGGGGGGGTCATCCCAGGTCATCCTCTGTGTGGAGTTTGCATGTTCTCATGTCTGCGGTGGGTTTTCTCGAGTGCTCCGGCTTCCCCCACTATCAAAAAGACATGCATGTTAGGGTTAGTACTCCTGTCTGTGCAAGACGAACTGGAGTTGGTCCCTGGGTGCTGCACGGCGGCTGCCCACTGCTGCTAGCTACGCAGCTAGGATGGGTTAAATGCAGAGCAGAATTTCCATACGGGGATTAATAAAGTATCTCACGACCTCATCAGATTGAATAAAAATATTTTCTATGATATGTAACTTAACGTTTTTGATTACTGCACACTACCAGAAACGAATCTCCCTCAAGAATAAACCCTGCGGCCTTTTGCAGTTTGGAAATTCTGGTAGTCAGTGTTGCAACCCCCCCCCCCAATTTATTTGTGTCCTAACCCCAATGTCACTCATTCAGGCAGCAGTGGCCGAAGAAGTAGAGCAGGTCTTCTGGTAGCTGGAGGGTTGCCAGTTTGATCCTCAGTTGAGGTCAGTGTGGTGTATTGGATCGAGCACTCGGTGCTCGATTGTGTTGGACTGTCACCACTACTGAGTTCTGTAATACACTGGTCGAGCCTAGTAGTGTGTGATGTCTCCGTCAGTAAAGATCCGACTTGTGCCGCATCCTCGTCTCCGTGTACTTATATATAATAGTGATTAAGTTAGTAACCCACGAATAGTAACACTACAATAGTGTGCATAAGAGAAGTCACAACATGGTGTCAGAAGACGGAGTTACGGTATAATTCGAGGGCGGTACTTCAACGAGTTCGCTGGTAGCTGAGGCAGCTAGCTAACACGTGCTAGCCTGCGCACAAATATTGAACAGTTCAAGCCGCCGCCACCACCGCTGATACTTACCGGGAATGTCGCAGAAAATTGGAGAAGATGGGAGCAGCGTTTCCAGCTGTACATAACCGCTTCAGGTGCGTTGGATAAGGAAGAGACGGTTAAAATAGCCATTCTTCTTCACACCATCGGCGAGGAGGCGCTAGAAGTGTATAACACACTCACCATCATCCCAGAAGGAGACGACGAATCGATGGAGGACGTTCTGAAAGCCTTCAAGGACTACTGCAGCCCTCGGAAGAACGTCGTGTTCGAACGCCATCAATTCTGGTCGCACACGATGTCAGCAGGAATATCGGTGGACAGATTCATCACAGCTGCGCCAGAAGAGCAAAGACTGTGAGTTTGGCAGACATGAAGATGACATGATAAAGGATAAATTAGTGTTCAGCATAAATGATGCCCGTTTGAAAGAAAGACTGTTACGTGATAATGAGCTTACTTTGCGCAGGGCCGTAGAGATATGTAGATCAGCCGAGCTCGCTAAGTCACAAATACAAGCGATGCAGACGTCACATGTTGTCCAAGACGCCTCAGTGGAGGCATTGAAGAAAGCAACAGGGCAAACGCGCACGGGCAGCTGGAACAAGAACAAAACGAGCAGCAAGAGGCATGTAGCAACAACTCTCTGCCACAAGTGTGGAAATAAACATGAGCCCCGTCAATGCCCAGCTTATGGTGCAGTGTGCCACAAATGTGGTAAGAACAATAATTTTTCCAAGGTGTGTAAATCAAGCACTGAAAAAAGCGGCAATTACAAGACAAAGACAGTGCATAATCTAGAAAGTGAAATTGATTCCTTATATATAGGCATGATTGGAAAATACAAAAACAAAGCAGCCCACCAAGTTAAAGGCACTGTATGGCGTGAAACAGCCACGGTCAGAGGCGTAGCAATTAACTTCAAGTTGGACACAGGCGCCGATGCAAATGTGCTTCCTATGCACGTATTCCGGCAGCTACCAGGTCCCGTTCAGTTACCGCCCACAAAGACTGTGCTGATTGCTTTTGGTGGTGCACGACTACCCTCAGATGGTGTTGCATCTCTAGATTGCCGCACATCTAAGCATACGGCTATATTGGACTTCCATGTGTCTAGCCGAGCTGACAAGCCAATCCTGGGTGGAGATGCGTGTGAAGAGCTGCAGCTGGTGAGAAGAGTCGAGGCGCTTGCAGTGGAGTCCCCACAACCAACAAAACCTCCGGCCACCAAAGAGGAGCTGCTGCAGAGGTATGCGGAGGTCTTCACAGGATTAGGTGAATTTCCTGGAGTTCATCACATACACATTGACCCCAGCGTCACGCCTGTGATTCACGCATGCAGGAACGTACCACTCTCCATCATGGACTCACTAAGAGAGACACTCACAGACTTGCAGAACAGGAAAGTCATAACTCCTGTCAATGAACCTACAGAATGGGTGAACAGTCTTGTTGCCACAAAGAAAAAAATGGTGCGCTAAGGGTATGTTTGGATCCTTGCAACCTGAATGAGGCAGTCAAGCGTCAACACTACTCCATTCCTACACCGGAAGACGTGCGCAGCAGGCTAACAGGAAAATCCATCTTCTCCATCCTAGATGAAAAGGATGGATACTGGCAGATCAAGCTAGATGAGCCATCGTCTAAGCTATGCACCTTCAACACGCTGTGGGGCCGGTTCCGCTTCCTCAGACTCCCATTCGGGATCAAATCGGCCAGCGAAGTGTTTCAACAAAAGAACTGTGAGACCTTCGGCGATATCCCAGGTGTGTACATTATAGCAGACGACATGATCATCGCAGCGTCATCAGAGCGGGAACACGATGAAATCCTGCAGAAAGTAATGGAGAGAGCCAAGACCGCACATGTGAAATTTAACAGGGACAAGATCCAGTTTAAAGTTGATACTGTAAAGTACATGGGACACGTCATCACGGCAGCAGGACAGAGAGCTGACGACACAAAGATCAAAGCGATTGTCGACATGCCAACCCCGGAAGACAAACAAAGTCTCCAACGTCTGCTGGGAATGACAAAATTCCTAGCACAATACATACCAAACGAAGCCTCACTCACGGCACCCCTCAGACAGCTGCTCAAGAAGGATGTAGCGTGGCAATGGAGCCCGCACCACAGCTCAGCACTAAAGGCACTAAAGACCATCCTCACACAAGCCCCTGTGCTGAGATACTACGGTCACAAGCAGCCTCTCACTCTACAAGCAGACTCCTCAAAGGATGGACTGGGAGCCTGTCTGATGCAGGACGACCGCCCAGTGTGCTATGCCTCACGAGCGCTCACCGACACAGAAAAGATGTACGCACAGATAGAGAAAGAGTTGCTCGCTATAGTGTTTGCTGCTAAGAGATTCCACCAGTATGTCTACGGCAGACCAGTAACTGTCCAGTCCGATCATAAGCCTCTGGAGGTCATCATGCGCAAGCCGCTGAGCAAAGCACCTGCACGGCTGCAAGGTATGCTTTTACAACTGCAGAGGTATGATCTGAGTGTAACATACACACCAGGCAAGCACATGTACATTGCCGACACACTCTCACGCGCTACAGCTAGCAGAGAAGGTGACCATATTGATGAAAACCCTTGTGATGAGAGAGTTGTGTATGCCTTGGATGCCACAGATGCCTTGAGCGAGGAAACACTCAGCCAATTAAAGAAAGCAACGGCAGCAGATAGCGTGCTGCAAGCTGTGTGTGAGAAACACAAGAAAGGCTGGCCCATGAAAAAGAAAAGTTTGGACAGAAAACTACACGCCTACTGGGCAGTAAAGGACATTATAAGCATGGAAGATGACATTGTCTTGGTCGGAGACAAAATCATCATACCCCAGAGCTTCAGGAGCACGATTTTGGAGAAGCTGCATCTTGCACACCAAGGAGTGCAGCGCACAAAAGCCAGAGCAAGAAAGTCTCTCTACTGGCCTGGCATGGCACGAGATATAGAGGCAATGGTGGAAAAGTGCGTGCAATGCCAGCAGCTACAGCCCAAACAGCAGGCCGAGGCACTTATGCCGCATCAGGTCCCAGAACTGCCATGGATGAAAGTCGGAGCTGACATCTTCGAGCTACATAGTCAGTCATACCTGTTGTTAGTTGATTACCTAACCAAATATCCTGAAGTGCTCAACATATCTGACAAAACAGCATACACAGTAATCCAGAAGGTGAAGTCTGTGTTTGCCAGACACGGGATTCCTAGGGAGATGGTGAGTGACCATGTCCCATTTGCCAGCTATGAGATGAAGTCATTTGCAGCTTCATGGGAGTTCAAGCTCACACACTCCAGCCCAGGTTTTCCCTCTTCAAATGGCATGGCTGAGAGAGCCATAAAGACAGTGAAACATGCGCTGAAGAAGGCAATGCAGACCGGCACTGACCCACATCTGGTGCTGCTGTCACTGAGGAACACACCGGTGTCAGGACTGGCAGATCACCTGCACAAATGTTGATGGGGAGAGTTCTACGAAGCACACTTCCGTGCTCCAGTGCTGTGCTGACACAATCAGTCCCACAGCACATTCACAGCAAGATCCGGAACCTGCAGTTCCGCCAAAAACAACGTTACGACCAGCGTGCAAAGCCCCTGCCAGTGTTGACCCCAGGAGACACCGTACACATGCAAACGCGGCGCGGCTGGGAGCCTGCCGTTGTCATCCGACAGCGAGATGAACCACGGTCCTACACTGTGCAGACACCGGCTGGGAGGATGCAAAGAAGGAACAGGCGACATCTGAGGAAGATACATCCGAGCCTATTCAGAGACACGGACAGTGAGGAACATTTTGACCCAGAGGTACAACCCTCACCCTCACAAGCGCCTGTGCCAGTAGACTCACCACCACATGACCTGCCACCACACGACCCTCCTCCGGTGACTACAGGCAGTACACCCACATACTACACAAAGTGCGGCAGAGCAGTTAGGCGCCCTGCCAGATACAATGACTAACCTCAGGGTTCTTTTGAGTGATCATTCAAGTGTTTATTAAGAAAAGAAAAAAAGAAGGTGAAACAAAGAGTACAAGGTGTGTTTAACCTGAAATGTTGCAAGATTGCTGAATGTTCAAAATGTTTACATGCTAACCACCAGAATGTGAAAAGGAAATGGTTTATGTTGTTTAATAAGAGTCATCTGTCATTTAAAAAACATGCTTTATTAATCATTGAAGTATGCAAGTAGAAAAGACTTGTTCAGTGTTGATGCCATAGTGTTAATGGTTCGGTAAAGGGTCTACTGTTGAAGCAACTGATGAGTAGGCCACATCTCAGTTGGAAAAGAGGGATGTGGTCTATTGGATCGAGCACTCGGTGCTCGATTGTGTTGGACTGTCACCACTACTGAGTTCTGTAATACACTGGTCGAGCCTAGTAGTGTGTGACATCTCCGTCAGTAAAGATCAGACTTGTGCCGCATCCTCGTCTCCGTGTACTTATATATAATAGTGATTAAGTTAGTAACCCACGAATAGTAACACTACAATAGTGTGCATAAGAGAAGTCACAACAGTCAGGTGAGACACTAAACCCGACTGCTCTCCTCTGCTTTAGTAAGTGAAACAGGAATAAACCCACAGAACGTGTGATGCCTTTTCTCTTAAATAGTAACTGTGTGTTGAAAGGCATGCAGGTCAAGTGAATAGGCCGTACTAAATTGTCCCTAGGTGTGTGTGTGTGGGGGGGGGCTGTGATGGCTATTACAGGGTCTGTGATGAGTTATTATGGAATCGACTAGCCAGGCTGTCATACGCCGGAAGCAGGAAGCTATTGACCCCACACACAGGGACTTGTATCTATTGTAACATGGTTACTGAACCTGATATCACACGTCTGTCTTCATTCATTATTCTGAAACATGGTGTTAGAAGTGGCTTGGAAACTACACTTTTGTTATTTTTGTAACCAAGAAAAGTAACGTCATAGGCGAAATACGTTCCATATGCGAACAAACGCCGTTGTTTGCTTAATTTAGCTAGGTTAGTTCAAGTGGCTAAGTTGTTAGCCAGCCAACGCTAACACGTCTGCAGATGAGACCTCACATTCCATGACTATGGCGACGAACATCCCCCCTCCGAAACCCAGGAATCTTAAGGGAACTGGCATACTGGGACAATTTTAGAGATTAATACGAGAACTATGCGCTGGCGACTGGACTACAGGAGAAACCTAAGGAAGTCCAGGCGGCGATGTTGAGAAGTTTAAAGGGTAGCGAATGCAGACATAGCTATCGGCACACTCTCACGCTCACGGCGCAACAACAAGGTGACGCAAAGGCCATACTCGATGCTTTGCAGAGTTGCTTCAGCCCTGCCAGGAACGTCATATACAAACGGTTCGTCTTTGGAAGTTGTAGGCAGGAAGAGGGTGAGTCAGTGGACAATTTCATAACTGGTTTGAGAGAGAGAGCTGCTACATATGAATACAGGGCATTGAAAGATGAGCTGATTCGTGACAAAATTGTGCTGGAAATTGCAAATGAGGACACGTGGCGTGGCTACTAAGGGAGAAGGAATTAACTTTACCATTTGCCAGTGAAATGTGCCACGCTGATGAAGTCACAGACTTGAAAATGAGAGCAAATTTTTTTTAATTGTAAATATAAATTTTAATAACAAAATACACAGAATTGTTTGCTTGCAACATTCCATACTCTACAACAGATACAGCAAAAATACACTAAAATATAGCATGGAAAATGGGAGCCAGGGGTATCACGCTTTATATTACAAATTATGTAAAGATGTTGAAGAGTCCACACATGTATAGGGTTTTAACAGCTTTGGTGTTGTTGGAAGTTGAAATAGTTTTGACATAATGCCTGACTTCATGTTCAAGTACAATAAATAAAGGTTTTTGTTCACTAAATTTACATCTATGAATGTGAAATTTGCCTAATAAAAGAATGAGGTTGATTAGAAAGTACGCATTTGTTTTAGATTGGTCATCATAGAAGCAAAGCAATACATTTTTATATAACAAGGAGAAATCATTACATAAATATTTCTTGATAAGTTTACTGTTAAGGTTTGTAGAACGAACCCAATAGCGACAACACAAGACAAAGTAAAGCACCAACCTGGCAGGACTCGTAGAGGAGAGCCGGCCGGGCCTGGACAGAAGGGGGAGGCGCTTCAGGCGGAACTTGAGAATAGCTTCTTAAAAATGGGAAAACGTAAACTGCCCCCTTAATCCGAAAAGGAAAAAACGTAAACTTCTCCTTTAAAGTCCGAAAGGGAAAAAAACACAAACTGCTCCTTTAAAGTCCGAAAGGGGAAAAAACACAAACTGCTCCTTTAAGGTGGAAGTCCAACCGAGTAATAAGATCCACAGTGAGAGAGGAGAAATTAGAATATCAAAAACTTGATCTCAACTAGAAAATCACGATGGGAAAATCCAATGGGGAAAACACAAAGAGAGTTCTTCTCCGAACAAGCTCTCAAGGAGAACTGACACAAGGGAATAATCAAACAAGCAAAAACACGGAGAATACTACAATCTGTACTCCACCGGGAGACACAGAAATGTCACAAAACTCGAGACGAAGAATTTACTCACGGGACTGTTCAGGACGAACTCGCGACGAGTTCTGGAAAGCAAACAAACTTATACTAGAGTGGTTAACGAGTAGGTAGGCTGCAGGTGTTTCGGACGCGCCCTTCCCCCGCTCTCATTGCTGGTTGCCAGGTTGGTCAACAGACCGAGCCCTAACAGTACCCCCCCCCCCTCTACGGGAGCCACCAGGCGACCTGCCAGGCTTGTCAGGGTGACGGCGATAGAACTCAGCGAGCAGACCAGGGTCCATGATGAGCTGGCGGGATACCCAGCTTCGTTCCTCCACCCCATAGCCCTCCCAGTCAACCAAATACTGGAACCCCCGTCCCCTGCGTCGGACGTCCATCAGCCGACGGACCTTCCACTGTGGATGCCCATCCACAATCTCAGGGGGAGGCGGAGCTGGGGCCGGAGGCATAAGGGGGCTCTCGGAGACAGGCTTTACTCGGGACACATGAAAAACCGGATGGATCTTCATGGAGGCCGGGAGCTTAAGACGCACAACTGCAGGACTGGGTACTTCCTGGATCTCGAAGGGTCCAACGAACTGGGGATTCAGCTTCTTGGCAGAGGACTGAAGGGGGAGATCCTTGGTGGACAGCCAGACTCTCTGTCCGGGTTGGTAAGCTGGTGCTGTGGATCGGCGACGGTTAGCTCCTCGTCTGGCACGTTCCGTAGCACGGAGCAGCGCAGCCCTGGTGATCTCCCAGACACGACGACAGCGGTCCAGATGAGTCTGCACGGAGGGAACCTCCACTTCGGACTCCTGTGCAGAGAAGACGGGCGGCTGGTAACCCAGGGATGCCTCAAAGGGCGAGAGGCCGGTGGCGGAGCTGACCAGGGAGTTGACCGCATACTCGACCCAGGGGAGAAACTGACTCCAGGAGGTTGGCTTCTTGGCAGCGACGCAACGGAGAGCAGATTCCACACTCTGGTTCATCCTCTCAGTCTGTCCGTTAGTCTGCGGATGATATCCCGACGAAAGGCTGACCGAGGCGCCCAACCCCTTGCAGAAAGCACGCCACACACGGGAAACAAACTGGGGCCCTCTGTCTGACACAATGTCCTTGGGAAGTCCATGCAAACGGAAGACGTGGCTCATCAGGAGGTCAGCGGTTTCTGAAGCAGAAGGAAGCTTAGGCAAAGCCACCAGGTGAACACCCTTGCTGAAGCGATCCACCACCGTCAGGATCGCTGTGTTGCCCTGAGACGGAGGAAGTCCAGAGACAAAATCCAACGCCACATGGGACCAGGGCCGACTGGGAATAGGAAGGGGCTGCAGCAGACCAGCCGGTGCCTGGTGAGAGGCCTTGCTGCGGGCACAGATGGTGCAGGCCATGACGAACTCCTTGACGTCCCTCCTCATAGTGGGCCACCAGAACCGTCGAGCTATGAAAGTGAAAGTGCGGTGGACTCCAGGGTGGCAAGCGAGCTGACTGGTGTGGCCCCATTTGAGGACCCGAGACCTCACTGAGTCCGGAACAAACAGTCGGCGAGGCGGCACGTTGCTCGGGGCTGGACTGGAGCGCAAGGCGCGCTTGACCACCGTTTCAAGGCCCCAGGTCACCACGCCAACGACCTTGGTCTCAGGGAGGACGGGACTTGGCTCCACCGTTACAGGTTCCTTAAGGTGTTGACGAGACAGAGCATCTGCCTTGGTGTTGCGGGAGCCAGGACGATAAGTCAGTGTGAAGTCGAACCGACTGAGGAAACTGGCCCACCGTGCCTGCCGACCATTGAGACGTTTGGTTGCCCGGATGAACGTCAGGTTCTTATGATCAGTCCAGATGGTAAATGGATGCTCTGCCCCCTCCAGCCAATGGCGCCATTCCTCAAGTGCAGCCACTACAGCGAGAAGCTCCCGATTACCAACATCGTAGTTCTCCTCGGCGGGAAGGAACCGGCGGGAGAAGAACGCGCAAGGATGAACCTTCTGGTCGGCCTCTGATCGTTGGGAGAGCACAGCCCCCAATCCGGTGTCCGAAGCGTCCACCTCAACTATGAACTGCCTCTTGGGATCGGGATGGAGTAGGACGGGGGCACTGGTGAACCTCTCCTTGAGCGACAGAAATGCAGAGCGAGCAGCTGGGGACCAGACGAACGGCTGAGAGGGGGAGGTTAGACGGGTGAGGGGTTCTGCTACAGAGCTGTAGTTTCGGACGAACCTCCTGTAAAAGTTCGCGAACCCGAGGAAGCTCTGCAGTTCCTTACGTGACTTAGGATCCGGCCCTTCCACCACCGCTTTGATCTTGCGAGGATCAGCTCGAGTCTTGCCTCCCTCCACGATAAAACCTAAGTAGTCCACTGACTCAGAATGGAACAGGCATTTCTCAGCCTTGACGAACAGCCGGTTACGAAGGAGGCGTTCGAGAACCTGCCGCACGTGCTGGACATGCTCCTCGAGGGACCTGGAGAAGATGAGGATGTCATCAAGGTAGACGACAACGAATTGGTCGAGCATGTCGCGAAGGATGTCATTCATGAGTGCCTGGAACACCGCCGGGGCGTTGGTGAGGCCGAACGGCATTACCAGGTACTCATAATGACCACGGGGAGTCTTAAAGGCTGTCTTCCACTCGTCCCCTTTCCGGATCCGAACGAGGTGGTAGGCGTTCCGGAGATCCAGCTTAGTGAAGACAGTCGCCTGGGTCAGGGGTTCGAGGGTGGAGCTCATCAGAGGCAGGGGGTATTTATTCTTGATGGTGATGTCGTTGAGTTGGCGATAATCAATGCAGGGTCGGAGACCACCATCCTTCTTCTTAACGAAAAAGAAACCAGCTGCCACCTGGGAGGATGAGGGTCGGATGAGCCCTGCCGCCAACGATTCTGAAATGTAATCGTCCATAGCAGCCTTCTCGGGAATGGAAAGGCTGTAAAGACGACTGCTAGGGAGAGAGGCCCCAGGACGGAGGTTGATAGCACAATCATATGGCCGATGCGGAGGGAGAGACTGAGCCCGCGTCTTGCTGAAGACCTCCCCGAGATCATGATACTCGGGAGGAACAGAGGAAAGATCGGGAGGAGGGGCAATCGGAACAGTCTGGACTGCTGGACCAGGTGCGGCCTGAAGACACCGGGCGTGACAGGAGGAGCTCCACTCCAAAATGTTACCAGACGACCAAGCAATGTGTGGCTCATGCTGAGCCAACCAGGGACGCCCCAAGATCACAGGAACTAAGGGAGACTGGATGACGAAGAACTGAAGGCTCTCCACATGGTTTCCAGCAATAGTGAGAGACACGGGACAGGACTGTCGGGTAACACTGGCCAGGCGGCGCTCATCCAGAGCAAAGGCCTCTATTGGCCTCTCCAATTCCTCACATGGAATGTTAGCTTGAGCAGCAAACGTAGAGTCCAAGAAACACCCATCAGCTCCCGAATCGATGAGTGCGCCTACAGTGAGCCGCTGGTCTGCCCAAGCCAGGGTAACGCTCACAAGATGGTTAGCCGGAGCAGGATGGCGGGAACAGGAAAGACGGCTCACTAGGATCTCCCGGGGTCCCAGTGAGCCTAATCTTTTGGCCGCGTAGGACACTCGCTGATCCAGTGTCCCTTAAGACCGCAGTAAAGACAGAGACCTGCCTTGAACCGGGCCTCACGTTCAGCGGGAGTCAGGCGTGTACGCCCAAGCTGCATAGGTTCCTCCTCTGTCACTGTCTGGGAGGAGGAGAGGCTTGCCACAGGGGAAGTGGAGTGCGACGAAGAAGAGCCCCCTTCGGAAGCTCTGGATGGCTGAGAGGTAGAAACGGTTCCCCGTAGACCTCGCTCGCGCCTTCTCTCGCGGAGACGTCCATCGATGCGGATGGCAAGGCTGATAAGGTCGTCGAGAGAGGTAGGATCCTCCCGGGTGGCTAGCTGATCCTTGACGGCATCGCTGAGGCCCCTATGGAAGGTTACCCGAAGTGACTGGTCGTTCCAGCCACTCTCAGCCGCAGCCAGCCTGAACTCGACTGAGTAGTCAGTGACACTGCCACTGCCCTGCTGGATCCTGCTCAATCGGACACCCGGATCCTGACCGTACACTGGATGATGGAATACCTTCCGAAGCTCAGCCACAAAGTCATCGTAGGAAGAGCAGAAACTGGCCCCCATGGACCAGGAAGCAGTGGCCCACTGAGCCGCGCGGCCAGTCAGCAGGTTAGTCACGTAAGCAACTCTTGCAGCATCTGTGGTGAACCCCCTGGAATGGTGGGCGAAGACAAGCTCACACTGCATGATGAACGTGGCACAGGTCTCAAAGTTGCCATCAAAAGGCTTGGGATTGGAGATACTGGGCTCCCGGAAATCCGAAACATAAACGGTAGGATTGTCTAAGGCAACGGCTGCGGGCACTGCTGGAGGAGGGGCGGCCGGAACTGGTGGGACAGCTGGCTGGATGGTGATAGCCGCTGTGAGAGTTTGCAACTGCTTAAGAACCTCCTCTTGTTGGCTCGCGAGCGCCGCTTGCTGGGCCGAAAGAGAATCCACCGAAGCCTGGAGGGGTTGCACCTGAGCCCGGAGGCCCTGCATGGCAACAGCGGCCTCTTGTAGTTGCTGGCCGTGGGAGGCTGTAAGCTGAATCTGCTCATAGAGAGCAGCCTGGACAGGATTGGCGTCTGGGTTGTCTGGGTTCATAGTGGTGGCGAGTTCGTACTGTTAAGGTTTGTAGAACGAACCCAATAGCGACAACACAAGACAAAGTAAAGCACCAACCTGGCAGGACTCGTAGAGGAGAGCCGGCCGGGCCTGGACAGAAGGGGGAGGCGCTTCAGGCGGAACTTGAGAATAGCTTCTTAAAAATGGGAAAACGTAAACTGCCCCCTTAATCCGAAAAGGAAAAAACGTAAACTGCTCCTTTAAAGTCCGAAAGGGAAAAAAACACAAACTGCTCCTTTAAAGTCCGAAAGGGGAAAAAACCCAAACTGCTCCTTTAAGGTGGAAGTCCAACCGAGTAATAAGATCCACAGTGAGAGAGGAGAAATTAGAATATCAAAAACTTGATCTCAACTAGAAAATCACGATGGGAAAATCCAATGGGGAAAACACAAAGAGAGTTCTTCTCCGA
This sequence comes from Lampris incognitus, assembly GCF_029633865.1. NCBI lineage: Eukaryota > Metazoa > Chordata > Actinopteri > Lampriformes > Lampridae > Lampris > Lampris incognitus. The sequence continues at coordinate 83,188,435 of NC_079213.1, forward strand.
ACAAGCTCTCAAGGAGAACTGACACAAGGGAATAATCAAACAAGCAAAAACACGGAGAATACTACAATCTGTACTCCACCGGGAGACACAGAAATGTCACAAAACTCGAGACGAAGAATTTACTCACGGGACTGTTCAGGACGAACTCGCGACGAGTTCTGGAAAGCAAACAAACTTATACTAGAGTGGTTAACGAGTAGGTAGGCTGCAGGTGTTTCAGACGCGCCCTTCCCCCGCTCTCATTGCTGGTTGCCAGGTTGGTCAACAGACCGAGCCCTAACATTTACACATCTTTCCAAAATGTCTGAGTATATGGCCATGTCCAAAATAGATGTAAGGTGGTTTCATTACCCTTAACACAAAATGAGCAGAATGTCTCAATATTATCCTTCATTTTCTCAAGATAACTTTTAGCTGGGTAATAACTATGAATTAGTTTGTAGGTTACCTCCCTTATTAATGATAAGGTATTTGAATGGTATGGTCCAGACTTTTCCAATTGATGTTAACGGCAAAGGCATTCCAGTATGGTATAACATAAGGACTTGTAACAATTTCTTTTTGAAAAAGTGATCTAATTTTTCTGTTGTGGGTAGAAGGGCTTGACATAAAGCATATTTTCCCTACCTGGGTATCGTAAGAGTTACATTGAAAGAACCAAGATGGCTGTGTTTTAACAACATCTTTCAGGAACACAGTAACCCCTTGGGAGATAGCATCTGTGACAATAGAAAATTCTTTGGGAGTCGCAGGAGTACCATATTTCTCAAGAAATTCAGAATAGGTAAGTAAAAAGCCCTCTGAATTTAATAGCTGGCTGACTAATAAATATTGTTGTCGAACCAGTTCTTGAAAAAAAAGATTTGTCCTTATAAAGAATATTTTTATTATTCCAAAATAAATAATTGTGGGGAGAGAAATTGTGCTTGTATATTAGGGACCAAAATAAAAGCATTTGCTTATGAAAATTTGACAAAAGGGAGGGTATTTAGGAGCACTGTCATTACACATTAATACACAAGGAAGGCCACCAAACTGTGAGAATATGTAGTTTAGGATAAAGTTCCATATAGATTCAGGGTTGGACAGAAATTGTTTGATCCAATTGATTTTGAAAGTGTTATTTAAAGAAGAAAAATCAAGAAAATAGAGACCGCCCAACTCTGTGGCATTCATAACTACATAGTCCTTCACATAGTGAGTTTTGTTTTTCCAGAGAAATCTGAACAACATTTGATCTATTGATTTACAGACGGATTTGTCCACGTAAGTGCAGCATATGTTATTCTAGATATTCCTTTTGCTTTGGTTAATGGAGTTCTACCTATGAGGGTTAAGTCTGTCTGTAGCCATAAGTTAAATCTTTTTTGTGCTTTCTCAATAATAGGATCAAAGTTCAAAGAGCATCTGACATTTGCATTCTTAATCACCCCATCCCCAGATAGTTGACTTGGCTCTTTACAGGGATGTTGTATATAGAAGGACTGATACACTCCTTAATGGCCAGAAGTTCGCATTTTCCCATATTTAAAGAGAGACTTGAAGCTTCGGAAATTATCTTGATGTGACTTATCCCCTTGGAAACCTGTGACGCATCCTTTAGAAATAATATAGTATCATCAGCAAGTTGACTGATGATTATCTGACGACCTGTTAAAGAAATTCCTTGGACATCATTCTCAAGAATAAATGTTGAGTGGGGTTGGGCAGTGAGAAGGAACAAATACGGAGAGATTGGGCAACCTTGCCCAACCCCTTTGGTGAGGTTCAAATGTGGCGAAGTCCCATGCTTGAGTGTAATAGAGCAGTTCCTGTAATTATATTAAGTTTTTATTGTCTTGTAGAAAAAATGTCCAAACCCAAATTTACAGAGATTCAAAAAATAAAACATGTTCCAAAGAGTCAAAAGCCTTATAAAAGTCTAGAAATATAATAAAACTGTTTTAATCGATAAGATCAGCCTAATAAATCAAGAACCAATCTGATATTATTTGCAATGTGTCTGTTTCTCATAAAGCCAGAATGACATTCATCAATAATGGAATCTAAAACTTTATTAATTCTCTTTTGCAAAGATCAGGGCCAGAATTTTGTAGTCATTATTCAAAAGACAGATGGGCCGCCAATTATCATCGTATTCAACGGGCCTGTCATATCAATACCTGGGGAGGTGCACTTCGAGCTGGATAAGAGCGTCACTTCAGTCCAGTGCGCTCCTTGCAATGTGCCGATTGCAATGAAAGTGGATGTGAAGGCACAGCTAGATGAGTATGAGGCGAACGGCCACATGACATCTGTGACTGATCCAACTGACTGGATCAGCAATATGGTCACTGTAAAAAAAGCCAGAGAAACTGAGGGTCTGCATTGACCCAAAGCATCTGAACCAGGCACTGAAATGCACTCACTATATCATGCCGATACTAGAGGACGTCCTCTTCAAGCTTCTCAAGGCCGGGATCTTCACCCTGGCGGATGCTCAAGATGCATTCTTGCAATGCAAGCTGGATGAGGAAAGCAGCCTCATAACCACCTTCTGGACCCCCTGGGGTCGAAAACGCTGGCTCAAGCTCCCGTTTGGCATCTCCGTGGCACCTGAAGTCTACCAGCACAAGCAGCATGAGTTACTGGCTGGGCTCAAGGGCATCGAACCCATTGCCGATGATATCCTGATCGTAAGCTGTGGTGAATCTGATGAGGAAGCAGAACATGACCATGATGTAAAGCTCCTGGCACTGATGGAGCGCTGCCGAGTGATCAAGCTGCACCTTGGCCTGAAGAAGCTGCAGTTCAAGGCGAGAGACGTTCACTTCCACGGCCATATTCTCTCATCCACAAGCCTGAAGCCGGACCCTGAAAAAGTGAAGGTAATCCTCGACATGCCAAACCCGACTGATGCCAAAGGAGTGCAGCGGCTCATCGGCTTTGCAAACTTTCTCACAAAGTTCATGCCATGCTTGGCTGTCGCACGAGCTATCCACAAGGCCTTGGCAGATCGTCAGCATGGACTTATTCAGTCACAGACAAAAGGCCTATCTTCTCATCATTGATCACTACTCTGACTTCTGGGAGATTGAACTGCTCCTGACTTGTCTGCAGAGACTGTCATAAAGTGCTGTAAGACACAGTCGCAAGGCACGGCCAGACCAACAAGGTAATCACAGATAATGGGCCACAGTTTAACTTCCAGTTCAAACGTTTAATTACAGAATGGCAGTTTGACCATATGACTTCCTCTCCAAGGCACCCAAAGGTAAACGGCAAGGCGGAGTTGGTCGTCAAGATTGCTAAAAATCTGTTATGCAGGGCCGAATGTGATGGCGACGACCCCTGGCAGGCCATTTTACACTGGCGGAACACACCAACCAAACACATGGACAGCAGTCCAGCACAGCACCTCCTGTCAAGTTGTCTGAAGACTCCCATCCCCGTAGCCAACAAGCTACTTGAGCTCTGCATCGTAGTCAGGGACACAGACAAACTGCATCACAGGAAACAGCTTGCCAAGTGCTTCTATGACCGGACTGCTCATGACCTACAAGAGCTGGAGGTGGGTGAGGCAATCATGGTGAAACCGTTACTACACAGGACGTTGGAGGCATGTGCCTACAAAAAGTCGCGCCACGCTCTTACCTGGTGGATGTTGGTGGCTCTCTCTTCTGTCGCAACAAGGTGGATCTGTGCATAGCAGAGCAGACATCAAACCAAGACAACACACCATGCACTCACCTGGATGAGCCAGATCATAGTCCAGACCTGAGGGCAAGGTGCACAGAACTGAGGCATGAGCAAACTGGGGGTGAGGCTCCTTCCCCACCAAGCTCACCAGCTCATGGCTCTAACCCTACCCCTTCCAGAGCCCACACTTACTCTCGGGTGGGATGGCTGTGCAAACCACCGGACAGGCTCAATTTCTAAGCAAGGACTGTTCTAAAGTGTTGAATTGTTTTCTATTATGGGACTCTGACTAAAAAAAAAAAAAGAGAGAAAGAAGAAGAAAGAAAAGAAAAGTTAGATGGCAACTAAGGAACAGTTGTTAAGTTGTTATGTTTGTGTTCAGGTTAGAATTATGTCAGAATTTATTTGTATTCTTAGAACTTAATGTGATGCTGTTGCGTTTGCACCTTCTGTTGAAAAGGATGACGTTACGGGGTCTAGGTGATAGGTAATCAACTAGCCAGGCTGTCATACGCCGGAAGCAGTTAGGACACTATCGACCCCGCACACAGGGACTTGTATCTGTTCTAACATGGTTACTGAACTTGACACCACGCGTCTGTCTTCATTCATTATACTGAAACAATGCCTGTCCAGGGTGTCTCCCCACCTGCCGTTCAATGTCTGCTGGGATAGGCTTCAGCATCCCCGCGACCTTGAGAGCGGGATAAGTGGGTTGGATAATGGATGGATTTCTGTTATTATACTTCCACCTGCGGGTGATTTGTGGTGCTGTTGCACATATTAGTGAGAGACATTCATTTTCGTTTCAGTATAGAGCGATCTGGCGAACATGAATGAGTTTTGTGGTTTAAAAAAAAGTCTTTACACGCAGAGCCTTGGAGGCTATTCGTCTGTATAAGTTGTTACACGGTAATTGTGAATTATACCTAGCACTAAGCAAAATAATGATGTTAATCCATGGTCTTTGTTAATAAGCTACACTAACGTTAGTATGTGCTGTTTTGTTTTGTTTTTTTGTTTTGTTTTTTTGTTGCTTAGAATGTGCTGTTTAGTCTGCATATGCTTGCTATCACGTAAATCCTCAGTTTAATTGAATTCTGTTACGTTATAAGTCATGTATAACGATGTGTGTATTTTTTTCTCTGTGTATTCTCAGTTTTACAACAAAATCATTGTGTCAGTAAAATCAAGA